>NC_138231.1:34852661-35105161 GCF_964197995.2 Scardinius erythrophthalmus | reverse complement strand
CCAAAATTTATTTTAATTTAGAAATTACATGTACAACATAGAAAAGGTATATTAAATTTTTTTTTTTTATTAAATTAATAGATCTGGAAAGAAAATACAAAGAAAAGAAGTGTCCAGTCACTGAACCACCTTTATTCTCCTGGTGGTATGACCGAAATCTTATGTCACTGTTGGAGTAATTTTAACGTACACTGTATATGGCTAAATGGTAACAGTATATGCAAAAAAAATTGTTGTTTTTGTTAGAAATCCGACCACAAAATGTTTTACACATTACATGACCATGTATTACTGCCCATATTCAATAATCTGCTGACTTATATACTTTTTAAGTCACCATCAGTGCAATTTTTTTTATTTATGTATTCATATAAAGAGTTCAAATTAAATAATTAAAAACAGAGTACATGAACCACATAAGCCATTATAAAATAGGCTATATATGCACAGCTGGCCATAGAATATCTACCAGTTTACATATTTTACCATCGCATGCATATTTTCATTAGGGATGCACCGATGTATCAGCCAATAATTGGTATCGGTTCAATTATCTTCAGTATCAGCCATTAGCCGATTGTTTAATAACAGTCAATAATCAGTGCCGATTATATCCTGTCATTTAAAAAGGGGCAGAAAAACGTGTAAGGCTGCAACTCATACTGTGTGTAAAGAAAATGTCTCTTGTGTTGAATTTAGAGCTGTTGAAGTTAATGCAAAAATAATGTTAAAGCAGGCTCTATTTGACCCTATGAATCACCCGTAGCTCAAGTCAGGGTTGCCAGGTCCACGGTTTTTCCCTACACCAAACATTATTTGCTGCGCGCCTTCCATATAATAATCACAAAGAGCTTTGTGCTTTGTAACTTCTGATAAGAAACAAATGATCAGCTTTCAAACTGTGTCCATTTTATCATAAAATTTAAACAATAAATGGCATTTCAATGCTCTTAAATGTGACGTGACAGATCACTGTAGCACCTCAGTTTAAGCGGCAGCGCGGGGCGCAATTCTTTTCTTCCACTTTAATTCAGATTTCTGATCAGTAAACAGGACTCAAACTGAGCTCAAGCAGAATGAATCCCTGATAGTGTGT
The DNA here is from genome assembly GCF_964197995.2 of Scardinius erythrophthalmus. Taxonomy (NCBI): domain Eukaryota; kingdom Metazoa; phylum Chordata; class Actinopteri; order Cypriniformes; family Leuciscidae; genus Scardinius; species Scardinius erythrophthalmus. The sequence continues at coordinate 35,104,065 of NC_138231.1, read as the reverse complement.
GGGGTGGAGGAAGTCAAAGGTCACAGGTCCACAACTGAGGTATTAAGAGCACATTTACCACACAATTAATCAAATCCTCAGTCAGCCACCCGCACCACTGCCCTTTGAGGGACCTCAGCAACACAGACCATCTTTAAAAACATCTTACACTACATAGGTAAAACCAGCATCACTATTATGTAAACTCACACGTGGGCCTTTTCATGTAATCCGACCACAAGTGGTCAGGCAAATTGATTGCTGTTTACAATGGCTAGGAATTCTTGTGATCGGATTTCCAGGGGTCTCTGATTTTGTTAATAGATAAATCACTTGTCAGTGTGCCTAAAGTAAAAGTTCTTCTTTGGCAAAATTTAATTTCCTTAATAGCCTAAACACAGGATTTACTCCCTTCAAACATACATCGGAATGTCCAACCCTATCTCACGACGAATTCGTAACAATTTAACAAAGTGATATTCAAACGACCTCACTCGTACGAATTAGTACGATTTTTGCTAAATCGTACATATTTTACGAATTGCCGAATTCGTATGAATTCATACGAATGACCTACCCCTGACCCCGCCCCTAAACCTACCCATCACGTGGGTTTAGACAAATCGTACAAATTCGTACGAGTGAGGTCGTACGAATTCATACGAATTAGCCAACTTTTTATCATTCGTACGAATTGTTACGAATTGGTCGTGAGATAGTGTTGGAATGTCACTGTTACAGTCATTGCAACTTCCCGAATACACACACACACACACACACTCTATACTGTAGGCTAAGTAATTTATTTGTTTATTGTCGAATACATACAGAGATTGACAGCTGATAGGCTATCACATACCCAGCACTTGATTTGCCTTTAATTCTTCTTTTTGAAATTTCTCTCTGATCTGTTTTGCATTCATTGCTGCTTCAACAATTGGAAAACACAACTGCATAGCTTATTAAGAATCTGCAAATTAATGCCTGACGAAACAATTAAGTTTTAAACACTTTAATATCCATTATTAATGATTTATCTCATACACTCGCAAAAAATCAGAAGGCTATTTATTTTTTATTAGTCCCGTCTGACTCGTGGATTATTCACAGTGTCCACAGACATAACCGCAATCCGCGAATCACTATCACAAAGCAAATGTGGCATTTCAACCAGAACGCTCATTGTTACTTTAGCTGAACCAGAATACTGAAGAGCAACCACCTAAAATGCACTTGCATCATGGTGTAGGCTTGATTATGGGCAAGCCACTCACATTTTCTTCACTAAATGCAAAAATCTAGTTAAATAATACAAGACTGGTAAATAACTCCAGCGCTTTGTCCATCGGGAATTGATTGGATTCCGTTTTTACCTAAAAACATGTTTGACACCATAAATGGCAGTGACGCAGTGTTTTGAAAAAAAAAGAAAAACTGACATTTAGTATGAATATAATTACACACTCTGTGTGCTGGGCTGTGAGGTAACGGGAATGGGTGAAAGAGAGTACTTGTTGACAGCTCTTCTTGACCACAACACCCTCTTCAGCAAACACACTCTCACATACACACATTCCCCCTGCCAGGGCTGAACACCAGCCGTACCAGACTCAAGGGCATGATGCCCATCTTTCCTCAACTTTGTGTCAGCTTATTAACTCTAAGCTGTTCTCTAAAACCATCTTAGTAGGACAGCAGAAGCCAAAGAAACCAAACCTGTCAAAATTCACAGCCATAGTCAACAAATCATAGCATTATCTGCAGCCAAGGCCACAGCTTTAGCAAGGACACAGTCACCTGCCAACTCCTGTTTTTAAAGTCACTATGAAATCAAAATTGAAATGTCTTTTTATGGGATACTGTAGTGTTTATTATAAATTATCTGTGCATATCATTATAAATAACTTTCCCTCTATTGGAGGGACATCTTTTCTCTTCTCTGTTTACTGGCGTCAGCGCGGGACAACCTGTAACTCACAAGAGATCACAGTAATAGTAAACCACAACCATCCAATCAATTCCCAATGGGCAAAATCAAGTCCAGCTCTACATTTTTTTTTCGTGTTCGAGAAGCCGTCTCACTCTGATATACGTCACAATAGGGAATAGTATCACAATTTCCGTTTTATGCCGAAAAGATATATTAGCCAGCCTGTAAATTCTCCATTGAAAACAAGATGGATGAATAAATGAAAAAAAAACTTTGAAATAAAATCTCAGTGCTAAAATAGTTCCAATATGATGACCAAGGGGAGAGAAGTGATCATTCAATACTGACAAGTATCGAAAAATAGACATCATAGCCAATCATTTTTGGCTATGTATCTTTATTCTTATTAGAGTATAATATCAAACTCTAATTGAAATCAACTGTGAGGAGTACTACAAGTATCGTTAAAAATAGTTCAAACTACACACTAAAAATGGATTATCATAACCAACAGATGTTTGCTATGTATTTTTATTACTTTTTTAGAGTATCATTCCATTACATCAAGCTTTATTGAAGTCAACTGTGAGGAGCGCTTTTTTTGAGCTGCTACCAATGTAGAGCGTTCCAAATCTGTCACTTATGAGCTTCCATGATGGTTAGGATCATGTTGTCTAAGTAGGCAGTGGACAGCTCACTAGTTTTCACGTACCTACCCCGAAGTGACAAAATAAAATAAAATTATGTATCAAAATTTATAAGGAAAGACCAGTACTTTGTTTAGGCTTGGTTTGTAGGGAATTACAAACCTGCGCACATTTATTCAAACGCACATAACTATAGAACCAATTCTTAATGCGCATGTGAACGCCATCAGCGTTTCTCACAGGTTCGCGTTTAAAGTCTGTGTAGAGAGAATTGTGTCGTCTTAGCGACCCCTAATTTAATAACAAATGATCGTTGCGATGGAAGCGAATCAATCAAAACTAACTTTAGCTGGAAAATAACTTTATTAAAGAACCGCTATAAAGCCAAAACAATCTCTGTTACCTTAAATTATACGTTTATCTCTGTAAAGCTGCTTTGAAACAATCTATATTGTTAAAAGCGCTATATAAATGAAGATGACTTGACTAGTTTTCAGAACAGATCTATAGACTCAGCAGTAGGGCGAGGCCTGATTGGATGGGTGCCTTTATTAACACTATCCAGCTTTCCCATGCTGCACCCCAGGAGGGTGAGAGAGGTAACCACAGACCTAAAGAATAAGCCTGTCTCATGCCAGTATTTTCAATAACACAATTTCAGCCTCTGGTTTCAGAAATCCAGCTTGCAAATATCAGAAGAAAAAAAAGAAAGAAAAAAAAAACATCAAATGGAAAATAAAATGAAACATAATAAACAAGGGGAGAGAGAGAGTGGATGAAAAATAACTTATTACTTTGGGAAAAATCAGGGATCCTGTTACGGATGGTGTTTAGAGTGCAAACAGAAACTTGCACTATGTGCTCAAGGCTGAATGCAGATATTTGATGTCCCAGTGAGAGCCTTATAATTACTGAATATTAACGTTTGGGGGCACAGGCACACACACACGCTGGGAAACTTTAAGACAATCATGCTGGAGGAGCTCTCCAAAACTTCAGGAGACAAACTTCCATTTAAGGCTTCATAAAGATATACTTATATGTCTTACATATCAAATCCCATTCAAAAGTTTGTGGTTGGTTCTCATATGCTCACACAAATAGAGTAAAAAACAGCAATATTGTCAAATATTATTATCATTTAAAAACCTGTTCTATTATATTATATAATAACTCTTTTAAAACATTTTAAAATGTAATTCATTCTTGGAATGGCGAAGCTTATTTTGTTCAGCATCATTACTCCAGTCTTCAGAAATCATTCTAATATGCTGATTTGCAGCTCAAGAAACATTTTACCATCAATGTTGAAAACAGTGAATATTTTTGTAACAGCATTTATTTAAAATATAAAACTTTTGTAACAATAGGGTCTTAACCCTCACTTTTGACCAATTTAATGCATCCATGCTAAATAAAAGTATCAACTTATTAATTTCTTTCACGAAAAAAAAAATCTGACCCCAAACTTTTGAGCAGTATTATATGTACATTACATACTATGCAAGTACATGTATTTACTATTACATACTCACTATTACATAGTAATATTTTCCACTGCATGTTATATCATCTCCTTTTAAACACTTCCAGTACATTTAAACAGAAACCTGTTTTTTTTTAAGGGATAGTTTCACCAAAAAAGAATCATCATTTAAACTTAAATTTACTCCATACAATCCATCATTTGAGAAAGTCATACAAGTTTTAAATGACATGAGTGATGACATTTTATTTTTGGGTGAACTATCTTTAATAAAAGCAGAGATGGAGCATGCATTAGGTAGCGCAACTCTTTTTGTGTGATTAACATGATGTTTTAAATGTTAGTAAACACCTTTTCTCTCTGTTTTCCCCCAGAGCAATGATGCCCACAGGAGAGTTGAAGGTTTATAAGCTTGAGTGCTGATTGCTGTTTAGCTGTTTGGTGGTTTGGCTGATGTGGCCGGTCTGGCCTGCTTCTGCCTCATGTTTTTTCCTGATTTGTTTTAATGAGTTCCTATGGGCTGAGCTTACCCGCTGTTCTCTTTACAGCCGCAGGAACCAGAAACTCTATCAAAAACAGTCTGTGAAAACTAATAACGGAGAAGCGAGAGGATATTAGTCTGGAACGCTCTTTTTTTGCATGTTCTAGTGTGGTTGAAATATTTTGATAAGTTCAATCCTCTAATAAATTTTTCCCCCAAATCTCTCTGAAGACCTTCATTTTGCTTTTCCTCTCTCTTGGCTCGCTGTTTTCCACATTTCCCATTAAGGTCTCTGTCCTTTCTCTCTACCCACATCTCCCTCACTCCCCTCTTGTCCTCAACATATTTGACCCTTGACCTGTGATGTGATGCACACGCGTGTATCCGCCCCAGACGGGCCTCAGTGAAAGCATTTCCTTTTCACTTTTGCGTCCTCAGAGAGCTAAACACCCACTGGAGTACTCCGATCCAAGCTGTCTCGCAACTCTACTGATGCTTAAAGAATCTCTCTGTTTTTCCCCCAAAGCCAAACACAGAGTGTTTACTGAGTGCTGTTGCCAGTTAGGCTGTTTAGACTGTTTACTCACTCACTGCACCTGCAGACACCAGAGGAAACTATAGAGAGTTCATTACCAACAACAGAATACAACCACTGAGCTTAAAGTGACCAGCACAATTTGCATTAAGATAAAATACAAAAATTGATATACTACATAGAACCGGATATTCTGATAATCTAAATAATGTAACATTAGTATCACACATATTTGCTCGAAACAAGCTTGTGTTTATAAGGACAATAAAGCTTCTTAGAATCTGACAAAGACAGACAGACTTTTGGTTAGTTGTCTGGTCAGATGGATAGATCAGTGGATGGATGGATGGATGGATGGATCAGTAGTTGGATGAGAGGATTGATTGATTAATGGATAGATTGGTAGACAGATTAGTGGATTGTTGGATGAATGGATGGATCGGTGGATGGATGAATGACTGAGTGGATCGGTATATGGATGAGTGGATGGATGAATGGATGGATCGGTAGATGGATAAATGAATGGATGAACGGATGGATCAGTTGATGGACGAACGGACAGATGGATCTGCAGATGGATCTGATTTTTAATGCATGTTAATTAAAATTAGTATAAAATACAAAATGTAAACAAGCCGGATTATAGCAACATTGCTAATTAACATCCGTAGTCCCTAGGCAGGCATGCACAAGGACACATACTCAAATGGATGGATTGATGGATGGATGCATGAATAAATTAATGTATGAATGAATATTGCAGAAGGATGTATTAAATAATGGATGGATGGATGAAAAGATGGATGAAATAAAGGATGGAGGGATGCCAGATTCTCATGACTGATAAAGTATAAGTTCTAGAGTGATATCACTGGAGACTGAAGTGCTAGAATACACCCCTGTGAAATCTATTACACATCCAGGAGTTTTACGTAACTACTGCCACAGAACAGAGCCAACAGAGAAATATCCATGAACTAAATTCACAGATTATCCTGCTCTAATATTAATAGAGATGGACACTTCAGGGCACGTAACTGGTTTAACATGATTTCTGATGATCTTCTGAGATTCAAATGCTGTTCCAGCAAATATCGATTGTCCTTTAAAAACATGAATACTTGAACAGTATGTACTAAGAGACACCTACGGAAATCACTTAATCTTTAACTCTCACAATAGAGTAGAGATATGTAGCGCATTGCATTCAGGATGTCATAAAACAGAACTCTATAGCCTGTTATTAACAGATCAGTGAGCTGGGTGATTGACTAACCTGCAGGAGGAGTCTCTCAAAAGCAAGGCAGGCATCCCAGCACGGGAGAGCGGGATGACGGAGAGCTTGAGCAGCAGCCAGACCCAGCTGTAGGACCCCACTGTGACTTTCCAGAGCCCCCCAACTGTCCCGAAACAACTGAACATATGAACAAAGCTGTTCGGCTGTAACCCGCCCTGAGAAAAGAGAAAAAACATAAGCATCTTATTCAAGTTGTCTGGATTCAACAGTTACACAAAACAACATTCAGTCATTCTGAATTCAGTGTTTCCCTTCATCTGTATCTTTGGTGTCAAACAAATCTTCAAACATTGTTTGAACTCCAGAGAAAATGTACTTCAGTCCCCATCAATGCAAATCCATTACCAACACACAGATTTACTGGGCATATGCACCCACGCACACACACACCATGGTAAAGGAAAAAAGTCATCCTGTCTCTTCAGGGTGTGTTCTTATGAAATACACAAGACTATAATATTACTAGGAACTGACTCAACATAACTCAATGCGTGTGTAAGTTTATTTGGGAATGTATGCCCATGTTTAGTTGTAACAATTGAAATAAAGTAAGTAAAACCATCTTTACTTTGTGAAAGTACAAAGTGATGCCTAAATTGTAAATGAATCATTCTTTTGAACAAGTTCTTCTTCATGATTAGCTCAAACTGAATCACAACTAAAACATAAAATGCCTCATAAGAAATTCTGGGAACACTTCTGAATGAATTGTTGTTTTAACCAGTTTATTGAAACAGTCAGACCATTCAAATTAATTGATTCACTAGAATTATTTGGACCTTCCAATGCTAATCAAAGCAGAGGTTTATTGAGTTTAATTTAAACAGATTAATACCTAAACAGGCACACTATGGGAGGCAGAGGAGATCATTTTACCTTCGTAAAATTATCCCAATCAGCACACACTGCTGTTCAAACACACCACCAAACCACAACATGCATGCTTTAGTTCCTCCATCTGTGTTGAAACTGTGCATCTGGAAGAATGATGAATCTAATGTTCACACTGTTTGGTAATGTAACATCATGTATGACATACAAGCCAAAAATATAAGTGTATATGTGATTTAGGCTGAAAGTGTTTGTCTGTGGTCATCTTCTGAGCTTATTTATTACATTGGCACAGTTCAGCCAAAAACACTACAACACAGAAACACATCCTCACTGACCCTGGAGTTTTTTTTAAGGGTTATTATGGGCTGAGATGGAGAGAGGGAAAGATAAATATATTTCATGTAGTTCAGCAGTTCATTCCATTTCTGTCTTTTTAACCAATTGGTTATCCTTTCAGCTAATAATAATAAATATGAAAAAAAAAAAACGTATATCCAAGTAATTTCTGATTTCTTATTTTATCCAATACGAAAACAAATGACAAAACAACTGTATTTCTGTACAATTACATCATATTGTAAATCATGCTCAAATTTCTAAAGATAAAAGTTTGGAAAAAACAGAAAAGCACAAAACAAAAAGAAGGAAAAATGGGATGGGGTGGGGAGTGGAGGCTGGGGTGTTAACATTGAGACAGGGGGTTGGGTTCACATTCATACATACAGCCACCAGAAGTGAGAGTATAGCCTGTGCTCCAATGCAGCCAATGTTTGCTTCAACCCAGCCAAACGCACAACCACACAAACAAGAGACCGAAAGAGTGCGGACAGAATGAAAGCTGGCTAGAAAATTACTAGAATAAGCAATGCACCAAAAGCAAATATCAGGCAGACATCCTAAGGGCAGTTATATGATAGAAGATTGAGACTGAATCATTGGAGGGCTGAGCACCGAGCCCTGTGGTTCTTCAGAGGTCATTTTCTTAAGATCACAGAATCACAAGCTCCAACCTCATTATGGTCCAAATTTCACAAGCATACAATTAATTTGTATTTTGTAACCGTGCCTCTTGAGAAACACTTACTTATATGAGCATAATTAATATAAAAATATAAGCAATGAAATCCCAACTGTTAATGAGACGTGAAGGTGTAGAATTAGGTGTAGAATTAGGACATGCACATCAGACAGCATTCTTGCAGATAAAAGTCAAACTCTAGGTGTGGGTAAGTGGGAAAACTGACCTCCAGAACTGCAGTAAAATCTGGATGTGCAAGTCTGGAGATGGTTTAGTTTATGGGTCTAGAAGCTTCTCCAACTACTGCAAACTAATTGCCTAAAAATCTCTGAGAAAAAAAAATCTGCAGAGAGCAGATGCACATGAAATCTGTTTGACAACTGGCGAAACAAAAAGACAAAAAGGCAGAACCACTAACCCCATAAAGCCTTTTTCTCAATAATGAACCCTTCGCCAGCTCATTTGTATGCAATGAATCAGGGAAAATGCAGTGCTCTGATGTCTATGGCCACATTATGAGGGTGGCTAGGTTAGGGAAAATGGTGGCACTGTCTAGTAACACCAATCAGATTTTGCCAGCTCATAAAATAATGCTGAGAAAATGGATTTTCTTCCAGAAATATCCAAAGACTGAAAAAGGGCTATTATAGATTGAGTCAGCTTTAGAAAGCTCTAGCAAAATACTCAAGAATCACTCAGCATAATGTGCCGGGAACAACTTCACCAGGAAAAAGAGAGAGAGAGAGCTGTTCCAAGCAGACCGAAAGCTGGAAGAAAAATAAGAGAGACACGGAGGACCATCACATGACCATGAAACAAGGGCTGAACGTACATAAACACACACAGGGCAGCAATGACCCTAAGTATGTACACGGAGACAAGCACACTCACGTTAACATGGCAAAAAAGACCACCAGAGCTCACATACATGCAAAAATGAAGACCAATAGAGCACACTTTATGACAGCCAATCAGAATAATGCTTCTGATGCTACAAGATGAAGCAAAACAAAATCTATAACAGCTGTGACTGCATTGCAAAGAAAAATACTCTCTCTCTCTCTCTCTGAGTGTGTGTGTGTGTGTGTGTGTGTGTGTGTGTGTGTGTGTGTGTGTGTGTGTGTGTGTGTGTGTTCTTGTTCTGTTTGATACGCAGTATGATTGTTCTGGCACTGTAAAAGTTCTGTTGGCTTGGAGATCAGGAAATAACTGTGATCCAGTGAGAAAGGTTGGCTAAAGTTTCTGTACTGTAATAGTGTGTGTGCTTTGGAAGAACAGCCATGTGTGTTGTTGAATCAGAACCATGTTTAGCAATACAAACCCATATTGGTATCATGATATTCTCTTTCCAGACTGATGTGGATGTTGTTACACAAACCAGAAGGGCATTTGATTCATAGGATTTGACAGTTAAATGTGAAAAAAAGTCCTGTCTTGTTTGCATTCGTAAGACCATAAATGAGATGACCTGCAACAACTCTGAGATTCAGTTTAGAGGTTATGGTCCAATGAACTGTCCGCCTGTCATTTAGGTTCTGTGCTTTTTCTAGATATTCTGATTGAACTTATTAATTGTGTGCTGGTTGACTGAACTGTTAAACTATGACTGTGTTCACACTTGTAGTTCGGTTCACTTGGATCTTTTGACCCAGACCAAAAAAAAAAAAAAAAAAATTCATACATTTAGTCCTGGTTTGCTTAGTGTACACTTTGCCATTTTTAACACCAAAGAAAAAAAAACAAACAGCTTTTATGTTGTATTTTTTGCGACGGACCTTACCGAACATCCAAACCATTTCTGGACTAAGCACGCTCGTTGTATGTGCATACATATGATGGTATTTTGACCAGCTGAGAACTCATGAAGAGCTTATAAAACATGTACAGGAGTCAAAATTGTGCCAGGAATTCCTCCATTGAACACAAATGAAGTTCTGCTGCAAGGAGACATTTTAAAGTCTGACGTCTGTACCAAGCTGTAATGGGCAACATCGTGACTACATATGATACATGTCCTGTATTTGGTTTGCTTGATGTCTTTGATCCGTGTTACGCTCATATTTCAGTCAAACAGCACCAGAGTTTGTTTGGAAGCGGACTGACCCACCTTTTGAGGGGTCTCGGACCACTTATTTGGTGTGCACCAGGGTTCGGATGGTAGCGTTCACACTTATTCAATTGAACCGCACTAACAGAGCAATCGCACCAGGGTTCGTTTTAATTGAACCAAAACTGTCAAGACTGAAAACACCCTAAAATGTTGCACTAAAATGGCTGAACTAAACTAACTAAAACTAAAATGTAGAAAACCAGTAAAACTAAAACTGATGTTAAACTTTTACATTAAAGTGGTTTAAAGTAAAAATGGTCAAGCTAAACTAAAACAAATGCAGCAACAGGCAAACCCAAACCTTTAGTTTTTCCACAAGTCTTCCACTCTACTCCTTTTGAACTCTAACACACTAATTATACTGATTATAGCTATTGTGTTCGTGTGTATTTAAGAGCTCTGCGAACGTCTTGCATGCCTGTGCGTATTTTTACCCCTAATTTCAGACTCTATTGTTTAACTTATGAACAGCAGAGCACCTCTAGAACATATGTGTGAGAGCATGTGATCCCAACATGAGGTTCATATTTCCTCAGTGGCCACATGGGCGTTCTACCCATATGCATTGTTACTTGCTGTCTGAAGGGGGTGCTGTGGGTCCTTGACTAAAAACCACTGAATCTCGCTTGCTCAGTCTCATTTATTTTCCAATTTTCTACTCTTTCTGCCTTTAACACTCAGTCTCTCTCTCTCTCTATTGTTCACTATGTTTGTCATGGCTATTGATGTAAAATCTTTAGTAAGTTTTTGAATACACACTTTTGTCTTGTTACACAGTATTCTGCAGCATCTGAAGTGAAAATCAGCTCCAGTAAATGTAAAAGAAAGTTATGTAAAGCCGCAGGAGGCTCTTTGTTTGGGCAGAATGCCTATTTTTTTATTCTGACAGCAATTAAAAGCAGGGAAATAAATTACCTTGCAAATTAAACAAACTCTGGATTTCTGAAGCCTTTTGGATTACCACTATCTATGTGGAAATAATAATGTAGTGCTGTGAACATTTTTAATGTCCATAGGGAATAGGTATATTTGACATAATGTTCTCGAGTGCCTCATGTAGTCAGTGTGTGTCTATCAGCTTTAAATATGGACCGTGGTCTTACCCAGACTCATTTTGATTGGCAGGTTCTCTTTGCTGGCTGCCTCCACCAGTTGCCTCCTCACTTCCATCACTGCCTCCTTTTGCTTAGCAACCAGCATTGTCTCCCATAGCAACCGTGCAGCGGCAGATCTGTGGAAAACAGGCAAGGTAATGAGGGGTCACTCTCTTTTATTTCTTAGGCAAGAGAACGACTAAAACAACACCCAAAAACATTTAAATCAGATGTAAATTTTAAAAAAAATTACTTACTTATTTGTATTGTATTTAATATTCAACAGTAATTTAAAAATCAGTGTTTTAATTAATTTTACTTGTTAGGTTTAGTTTCTTGAAAAACACTAAATAATGAAGGGTTGTGTGGAATGGTGGTGATTATTTGATTTGATCCTAAAGGGTTGAAAAGAAAAAGCCCCCAAAACAAGATCACAACAGTGATCTCAACAATTCTCTCTATGCTTACATGTACTACTATTGGATGATCAAAGAGCTAAGAATACCAAAAACTTCAACAAAAAGCCAGTGTATGAATACCTCTGTACGAATGTGGTGAATGTGTGATGCCAAAGGATTACTGGTCAACATAAAAAGTTAAAAACAGAGCTAAACTTCCTCCATTGGTAAACACATACAAAAAAAATCCCGAAATCAAATCTTTATCTTTATTTACCATCAAATGACTGTGGGTTAACCTGGGTTAAGCGTTTTGCTCTAGGGCAGGGTTTCCTGATTGGGGGAAATAGTAAATTTAGGGAGGGAACTGCAGGGGTTTTTGAGTTGATAAAAAAAAAGAAAAAAAACCTTGCTAAAAAGAGTTTCAACATTTTATCATTTTACCTGCTTGTCAATATGAGCATTAACCATGAATCAGAAAACTGTGAATATGTGAATGTGTAGTTAGATTGGAGAACATCTGTCAAAGGGGTTCGGCTGACAAAGCTTTTGGATTCTTTTCGTGTGGTTCGGTAACCTTTTGGTTAGCAGGCAGATTTTTAACCGCTAGGCTACACAACACCCCAGTGCAAATTATTTCTGTTATTCATTTTTAAGGCCATTCACACACAAAAAAAAAAACATCACTACGAAAACAGCTAGACAAAAGTAATGGAATAGAATGTAGGGGGTCTAAAGACCCATTAGTAAAAATTGAAGTTCTTTTAACCCTTGTGTTATGTTGGAATTCTGTGCACTCCCCTTATGGTCCGGGTCAAATTGACCCGCATTGGATTCAATACAATTCCTCAAAAATCACACTATGAAAAACAACAAAGATTCAGGTACAAACTGTAAACTTTTAATATCAACATTTGTCAAATATTCCCAAAAATATATATCTGAAGATATGATTTAATGAAAATGTTTTTTTAACCATTTTTTAAAACTGTTTTGCTTTGACAAAATTTGAATATACATTATATTTATATATATTTGAATATACTTTTTTTTGCTTTTTTTTTTTGCTTAGAACATGATAACTGAACAATTAATCAATTAATCTGAGCTAATTTTTCCTGCAGTCTATGTCGAAGTCTCAAGATATTTCAGATATCTTGAATATATAAATGAGAGCTTATTTTACTATCTGCGTCTGTCAAAGATTTTCATTTGTAAATTTGAAATTAACTCTGAACACCATGATTTAGATTTTTCTAGTGTGTTTGGTTTGGGTTAGAGCACTTTTAGATACACTTACACTTTAGAACTGGAGTTGATGCCCAGATGATACATAAAATAAATGTTTTTATGTTGTGTCTGTACAGTTGCTTTTGAATAGCCTATGGGGGTCAAATTGACCTGCGAACATCACAAACGTAATAGTAATTTTGTTTGTATAGGTCAAAAAAAAAAAAACACCAGCATGTTGAAACTTTCCATGCATGTTCATGAAGATAAATGCAAAAAAGTCACAAAATATCAAGAAAAAAAAAAGATTTAATATTATTTCAGGTAGCTTGAAAAAATAAATGATAGGTAATTTTTACCATCTGTGGCTGACAAAATATTTTTCTGTATTGAAATAAGTGTGGAAAACCTAATTTTTTTGCTTCATAAGGTAGTAAAAAAATAAAATAAAGTATAACCAAGAAATGTTATTATTTTGGGTCCGTACAGTTGCCTTAGAACGTTAAAATATGCGGGTCAAATTGACCCGCGAACATCACGAAAGGAACAGTAATTTTGTTTATATATGTCAAAAAACACCAACATGTTGAAACTTTGCATGCATGTTCATGATGATAAATGAGAAAAAGTCACAAAATATCAAGAAAAAAAACAGTATTTCCAGCAACTATAACCAGTATTTCCAGCAACTATAAAATCTAAACGGGTCAAATTGACCCGCAACATAACACAAGGGTTAACTTGATATGGCATCTTAAAAACTTGGCACCCATAAAGAAAGGCGCATCACAACTGCCAAAGACATCCGTTAAGTACGCGTTTACATAGAAAAACAATTAAGAAGCAGTGCAGATTGACACAATAACACATCATTAGTCTGCTTCCCTCTATTGACTACTCATCATTTTCAATCTCCTCTCCATCCATCAGTAATAAACAGCTTTTCTTTAGTAACTTTACAATCATTATTCAGCAAGGGTTTCTCATACACCAAATGATCTCCTCTTATGACATGTACTAATGAGACATCATCGTTCTGTTCTTCATCACTGGCTCCTCCTCTTCCTGTCTTTAATCATCTCTTGGATTGTGTGTGTGTGTTTGTGTGTGTGTGTGTTCCAGCTTATGTGCTGCTTGTCATATTAATAAAGCAGTGGAAACTTCACACAAACTCTTGATGAGGAGAAGCGACAGAATAAAATAAAGTCTTTTTCGCGGGGGGCGGGCAGCCTGAGGAAACACATCATATGTAAATGAGCAGAATTTTGAGGAAAGGACGAGAGGAGAAGAAGGGTAAGAGACTGAGAAAGTGAGGGTGCATGTCATGAAACAAAGGACAAGAAATCAGAACGGAGAAAGGGAAGATACATGAGGGCGAGCGACGGAGGGTGGGGGTGTTTTACTGACACTGAAACCAAATGTTAAACCTGCTCTGTTTTTCTTTAGCTCTTTTTGCTTTTTCTCTCTCTCTGTCTATTGCTCTCTCTCTCTCTCTAACATTTGCCATGTGTTGGATCTCAGCTGTAATGTGTTCCAGACAGAGTTTTGGCAGTGCTAGAGAGAGGTCTGACTCCATTACTCCAAAAACGAGACAAAAAAGAGAGGGAACAAAAATGAGGAGGACAAAAGCCTACATAATAAACATGGGGCTTGTTGTTCTAAAGCGCAGACTTGTGTCGGGAATTGCGAGTGGAGGGACAGTACAAAAACATGACAGATAACGCAAGAACGCAAACTGGCTCCGTAATCTGAGAAATGTGACAAAAAAAAAAAGAGGGAAAGTATAAGAAAAATAAGATCACATGATGGGCTGGTCACACTTGCACATTTGAGAAAGCAGAAAAAAACATTCAATTTTTTAACAGACTGTAAAAGCAAGGAATGCTTAGTCCATTGTGTTTCCAGATTAGACTCGGTTAAGCACCATATAATGAAGGTGTACACTACCAGTCAAAAGAAGGACACTCGAGTGAATTTCTCATGACCTTAAAAACCTATGCTTAACTGCTACAAATTAATTTTGTAATTTTAAAAATATTTGAAAAAAATGATTATAATAAATCAATAAAAAGTTTTGATTTGTTTAACATTTTTTTGGCCTCTACATAATTCCCATACTTAAATTTGTATAAATTCATAGTTTGGATGACAGTTGTTCTTAAATGTGGAAGATGACTTGTTCTAGGTTTTGACTAGTCATATATTGACTATTTCAAGACATCTCAAAGATATCTAGTAGACGTTCAGCAAGCTTCAGAGACCACAGATCTTTGAAATCTGTTCAAGTATGTTATGTGTCCGTTGGTAGGTAGTGTGTCTTGTGCAATGGGGCTGAACGGATTATGCATGTCATAAACAGATGCACACATTTTCAGCGTAGTTTACATGCCAGAGTTAAGACTGGACCCTCTCTATGTGCATGTGTATGTTGACTCGGCGTGTATTCCAGGAAGACGAGGGGTCCGCTTGGAATGTTTCCGAGGGGCAACATGGTTCCAATTTACCCCAAAAACCTCCCCCTTTTTACTCCACTTCTCTCCTGCAGTGTTCCCCAGGCTAGATGTCCTGACAAGGGGGTTCAGTGAGTTTGTATAAGAGCGTTGTGCTCCATTAGTACTCTAACCTATGGAGGGCAGTGTTGGTCTGCAAAGACAAAATATTTATTACCCATTCCCGCCACTACCTCCTTGTACAGTCCAGTGTGTGTGTGTGTGTGTGTGTGTGGTAGGGGAAGTTCAGGGTTCCTGGAAACACATGACTGAGCACTTAAGAATGGACTTCAACTGACTAAGTGTTCCTGAACTCCTTAAAATCAGTCTTCATACACGCACAGACACTAAATTGCATACAAAATGGTTCCAAATGTGATTAGCCATAAATGGATGCCGTTTCATAATAACCTTTTATGTGTTTTGCAATGTAACAAACCGAAAAATCCCAAAATTTCAATGTTCAATCAATGTTACACCCGCTATTTTATCACGGTGTTACGATGCCATAATCGTTGTGACGGGCAGATTGATTTAGTAGACGGTGATTAAGTCTGTGTTTATGAACAACAGGAAACAAACAACCCCCATTCGTTAGCAGCATTCAATCCAGGTCAGTTATTCTTCAATTACGCCCACTTGCAGGACTAATGACACTTACTATGCACACATATGCTCACACACACAAGGAGACCTGGCAGACGCTCTACGTGAGAGGTGTGTGTATTTTCCGTGTTCATTATAATCTGTAACAGTATTCTGAGAGAAATAAACAAAACTGAAATAAGAAACAAAGCAAGCAAAAACCTCAATTCATCATTAGAGAAACAACGAGAGCGCACATACAGTCCAAGTTTTTCCTGTCAGGATTTAATAATGGAAAGAGCACAGGAAACTGGAGTGAAAGTTTCTCAAATCTGAAAAGTATCTCTAAAGCGAGCATGCCATTTCACTTCAAAGACAAATGTCAACCGTCTCAAAGAGATTGGAGAATGACTGTTATGTAAGCATCATTTGGAGAAGTAAGGGAGATGGCAAACAAAGAGACTTAAATAAATTGGGTTGTTTCGAGCCTTTAAATCCACAGAGGACGAGATTATGTAATAGCTGGTTTTCATTGATAACCACAGCTGAATATTTCATCTTTTGTTCTGGTTTGAAACTGCCTTTTTGTTGCAATTACTGTTCAGGTCTCCCGAAGGACATCACCAATTATTTTAGTGTGATATAAAGTTTGGGGGTCGGTAAGTTTTTTATGTTTCTGAAATAAGTCGCTTACACTCATTTATTCATTTATAGTTATTAATAAATATTATTACAATTTAAAAAAGCTTTTTTCTATTATATTACATTTTACAATGACATGTATTCCTGAGATGGCAAAGCTGAATTTTCAGCATCATTAGAATAGATACAATCACATGATCCTTCAGAAATCATCCTAATATTCTGATTTGGTAACTGTGGTATATTTATATTTATTTACCTTACTGAAATTAAACATTTAAATGGTAGTGTTCTAAAAAAGATGAAAAAGTAGAAACATGTATTGTGAGTACCAACTCTCGCTGTTTGAGCGTGTTTGAGTGTGTTGAATGGTTCAATTAAATTTACAGACATTTTTAGTGGCTATAATCTTTGTCCATAAAGATAGGCATCATTCGGCAACAATCTTTAAGATAAAAATGCAACACACATAAAGGCAACATCTTGTAACATTAATCTAAAAAAGACTGGCATACACACACTCACAAAAAACACACATTACAAATCTCTCTCATCTGTGGCTCATTTTGTTTCATGTTGAGACTCCCTGAGCGGAAGATAAATCCCAGAGTCAGGCACTAACCTTTAACACACAATGAATGGGAGCAGAGTCACAGTTTCAGGAGAAGTTGCCGGCGCACTCACAGCACGCTGCGGGTTTAGAGTTTCTGCATGTATCAATACTGCATGTCTTCATCTCATTTAAATCTACTTAATCCTCCAGCTCCACTGAAAATAGATTGACTTGATAATCAGTACAACCAGAGGAGAAGAGAGGAGAGGAACGAGACGAGAAAAAATATGACAGATAGATATAATACAGATGAAAAGAGAGACAAAACAAGTCAACAGGAGCAGAGGAGAGGAGAGGAGAGGAAAATAGAGGAGATACAAGATGAGGAGAGATCAATTGAGATGAGAAGAAATGAGAAGATAAGATGAGACGAAACAACACAGCACAAGACAGAAAGATGGTATTGGACAAAACAAAACAAGATGAGAACTAAATTTAGAGAGATGAGAAGGAGATGAGATGAGACAACAGGTCAGAGAGATGAGGGGAGACAAAAACAGAAGACGGAGATAACATAAGATGAGATGAGACAACACAACAAGTCAGAGAAAAGAAGGAGATTAGATGAGATAAGACGACACAGGACAGAGATGATATGCAAAAGATGAGATGAGAGAAGACAGAGAGAGAAGGTGAGACAAGGTTAATGAGGATGAGACAAGATCAGATGAAAAGGAGATGAAATGAGCCAGCATATGACTAAAATTTCTATGTGGGCCTGACACCATATTCTGATTTAACAACCCACCTGTCAATCAGAGACAGGAAACTAGTGGAAGGGATTTAGCAGGGGTGCAAGAGTGAGTAAACAATATGATCTTTCAACAAACACTCAAGAACTCAATGCTAAGCATGCCAAATGTGTGACAAAAGACAAAGAACTGTTTTTTTAGCCGTCAGTGAAAGAGCGTGTGATATGCATGCAAGCACAGTGTCTGCTCGACATTTAGTGTTGTTTTCTCACATTGCAGTGTGGTCCATTTCTTTCCCCCTACACACACACACTAACACTTTCATGCCAATGTCTTGAGGAGTTCTTATACAACATATGGGTTTCATGCTGGCTGGATAGGGCACAAAGTTGGGTAGATGGTTGTAAAACATGGGTTGAAGTGGGGAGGGTGTGTCACAAACCCTTACATAAGCAAGGACATATCTGAAGTGTCCCACACACACAAAATCAAAGCACCACTTCTCTACCGCAGTGCCAAGAACAACCTATTACACCAGCCTGACTGGAACACACCTGACCACACACACATTCTAGCCTACCAGTCCAAAAACAGATTCTTGGCCAATTGCAATTGTCTATTTGTATTACTGGAGCGGGAAATAAAAGAAGTTAAAAGGGTTGGTTGATGTTCCAGTAGAGCAGAGCGTGAAATAGTCCTCCTTTAGCCAACCAAACATCAAGTCTTCAAATCTGCTATAACCAAAATTTCACACACAGCACAATCTATCCCACCAGAGACGGCATGCTACCATTTCGAAGAACATAAATTCACGTCCTCATGAAGTATTTCAAACTCAGCCTACCAAAACACCAGACACAGCTTTCATTACAAAAACGCTCACATTTCTCCCACAACCACACTAAAAACACAGAGAAATCTGAACATTTCTCCAGTCAGACCTGAATAGGCGCAGTGTACAACTAGACTGTTATTAAAAGCCGGCGTTCTCACAGGCGAGGAAGAGGAAGTCTCCTATCAGCAGCCCGTGCCGGTCGCTCGAGAGACGGCTGGCTGAAAATGACCACCCGTAACAACACTAAATCCAGCGACCCTGAAACAGAGCCTACAATTACAACGGGAAACACCATACAATAAAGAGGGCAAAATTAGCCAGACAGCCCACAATTAGGATCCTAAAATAAAACCTTTCATAAATATTTTTCAGAGCCTATAGATATAGCTAGGCTAGAATAACACAATGCAGCCAATTACATTCACCTGAGCTGACAAGGACAACGCCAGTATCAGCACTGCAGGGCTGGGCCACAAACCCCAGTCAGAACCAATATCATTAGCGGTGTTTGCTAAATCAAGCATCCTTATTAGCATTGCTCACTCACTAAGGTTACGGACTGAACAATCCCCTAGGACTGATCACAAAAAGAGACCACTCGCCCCAAAATGAACATTCTGCCATCATTTACAAACCTGTACTGCTTTCTTTCTTATGTGGAGCATAAAAGATGATATTTAAAAAACTGTCTCAGTGTTTCTTTTTTCCCTTTATATGGTTAAATGAAAGTCAGTGGGGTCTAATACTACAATGGACCCAACTGACTTTTAATAAACATTTGAAACAGTCTTCAGAATATCTTATGTGTTCTTAATAAGAAAGAAAGCAACCCAGGCTCATTGGAAAAACATGCCTGTGGCAAGACTTCTGCTTAACATAACAGTGTTACTTTTAAAGTGAAATGTCCAGTGAGTGGCATTAAAAGTGCATTCAGTTTTATCCATAACAGGTGAACATGAATCTGGCTGCAGTTTATAACACTGGTTCTTGTATGCATCGCAGCAGTTCGAAAATGAAAAAAAAAAAAATAATAATAATAATAATAATTGAATAGACTTATCTTGAGGCTAGATTATCAAAGATACTTATACATAACGAGTATTCTATATTGATCCTTCCTGACCAGTAAGCATTAGATAATGCTGAATCGAATATTTAAATTGTAAAATACACGTTGTGGATTATCTGTCTTTCAAAACATGTCACAAAAAAACAGACTGTTTCAGTCATTTTTTTTAAAACAAATAATTTAGTCAGACTGAAAAATCTTTAAAGTGCATGTAAACCCATTCATTGTGGTGGCACATGTTTTGCACAAACAAGCACAACTCATATTTTCTTAAAAAAAAAAGAAGATCTAGGTGGACGCTGTGTAGAGGAATGAAAGTGAAGCATGAAACTATTTGTGTTTGGATGATCTGTTTGATATGTGTGCATATTCTTTGACCTAGAATATTGGGCTAGCAAAAATAAGTCCGAAATGAATGACTTAGTTGGCATTATACAACGTCTCGAGAGACGTTTAAGGACAGTAAGAGTCTAGGGAGTTGAGTTGCTCTCCTGAGGATCAGCTGGGCCTTGTCAGAATGCATCAAAAGATTCGATATTTGCCTGGAGCTTGTCTAGACTCTGCTAAACAAACCCTAACCCTGTGACTCGCTTCCCTGCTGAGCTAAAGCTAGAAATCCCCACACTCACACTGAATGGATTTGACTGTGTGGAACTGGACTGGTTCTCCTCCACTGAGTCCTAGAGCTCCAGCCAAGAATAAAGCCTGAAAAAAAGGGGGAACCAGTGTAGATACAGAGAGAGTGGGCAAAATAAATGTGTTTTTGCCCTCAAACTTAAATTAGAAACATACAGAAGTAAAAAAAAAAAAAAAAACACTGAGCATGACATCCTAGGGAATGCTAAAACTACACGCAGCAACACAAAAACATTCACTCATGAGCAAACATCCATTACTCAGTTAAAGTGCCGATCACGTCATGACAGAATGACAGAATGAGCACATACTGAGGTAATTAGCACACACGACTACACAAGTACTAACAGATCATTAAAACAACATTACAATACAAAATCGAATATTTCAACACAGCCCATACTGCACAAACAAGCACTCAAGACACATATGATAATCTTTCAAGTTCACTGACAGTACAAGAATTACTATACACATTATATGTATATATAGTAATATATATAAAAAAACTTTCTGGCACATTTTGAGAGGGAAAATTCCCTGGTCTAGCCCTTCTCTTTTGCCCAAAATTATTTCTTGAAAAGTATAACAAAGAAATTATTACAGAAAATTGTATATAATATAATATAATATAATATAATATAATATAATATAATATAATATAATATAATATAATATAATATAATATAATATAATATAATATAATGCATATGTAAAACAGACTAAAGGAAACTTTGGTAAAGTTTGGTACATGAACATAATATAATTGATATAACTGATGAACCAAAGAAAGATCAAGTGGTATCTGCGAATACTCTACTGTCGTTATTCCACATTCAACATTTTAAAAACCTGCATAGATTATACTCTCCATATATAGGGTGGCTTACAGTGACGAATGAATCTAGACTGTCAGGTACAAAATCTCTGCATTTGGAAGCACGATTAAGCTTATTTGGGATCAGAGCATGTTTTTTTTATAGTCCTTAGGAGAAATGTGCCAAGCCTGTCAGGCAATTCCCTGTGCTCACGCTGCTCTAGTCAAGGACAAGATCAGCCAAGCAAAAGGCATTTTCACATAAGGCCAACATTTGCATAGACTTATAATAAATACTGCATCTCATTAAAATAATCTCTTCAGTCATTTTGTGTTGACCAATTCATGTTTTGTAAAAGATTTAGAGAAGGTCATGAGAATGGTTGCATAACACTAAATTCTGACTGTTCCTGTTGTAAAAGAACACAGGTTATCATTATAAGTGACAGAAAGCTCTTCAAACAGAGAGTTGTCCCATTCAGTCTCCACACCATCTGGCTAACAGTAAGCGCTTGTATATTTACATGGAGGTCTCAAGAGTGTGTTTGTACTCAGGACTGCGGTGCTACTGTAACCAGCTAATGGCGGCAAAGGGATGTGGTCTTGGAATATGGTATTCATCTGTGTGTGTAGGTAAAACAGCAGCTTCAATGCTCTCCATCAACACTGATTGAACAGGGTTGAGATGACAAATAGTCACAATGGGAGCCCACAATGGGAGCACACAATGGAGACAAGATCAATCTGGAAGCTTTGGCTGCATGGAATGAAAGTGAAACTGGTTTATTCATTGGCATCATTAGCTCATAGAGGAGTTCCTGTCCCATTAACTCAATTGCTCTGGAGTTTAATTTTTTTCCATGGGCATGTGCTCCCTGAATCCCTGTCTGATGGGATCTGGAAAGAAAACAGACATACGAAACAAGTTCCTCTTTTAACAAAACCTCACGTCTAACTAGTGGTTTAGACCTAATGGGTCGTAAACAGTGTTTGGGTTTCAATACTGATGCCATTTGACTTCCAGATGAAGTAGGTTCAGTTTTGATATTGACACAGCTTGCTTCGAAAAAAGTCTTGTATCAAGAGAATACTATGACAATCACCACAAAATCATCTGCCAGCAAGGTTATATGGTGGTAATTACACCCAAAATTATGACAGTTGATGATTTCACTCATGACTGAGTTGAATCAAAGGGCATATATTTAGCAAAAAATTCCCATCAAAAACCATGACTGGGTTCATTTAGGAAAAACATTATTTTACATTCAGAAAGTGAGCCAAATGTGTGTTAAAACAATTGAGCAGCACGCCAATATCACACAGAACAGCAGAATTTTGGGGTCATTCATTACCACATCCCGCCCCGTGGGAAATGACATCGGCAAGAACTC
Source organism: Scardinius erythrophthalmus (assembly GCF_964197995.2). Taxonomy (NCBI): domain Eukaryota; kingdom Metazoa; phylum Chordata; class Actinopteri; order Cypriniformes; family Leuciscidae; genus Scardinius; species Scardinius erythrophthalmus. Next base: position 35,081,254 of record NC_138231.1, on the reverse strand, counting down.
CAGCAAACCCGTTTAGTTATTCAAATACACACAAAATGATGACTAAAGACATGGTGGTTCTCCATTAAAAATACTTGGCCAGGCATTGTTCCTGTGCCAACATGTGGGGAACCAAGTCTCATGGTTTCCTCTGATTTTTCCTTCTGTGAGCAGACAGACTTTGAGAACAGCCACATTTCTCTAATCCTTTACCAGCACTGAGGTTTTTGGTCTAAACCAAACTACAGTAGGGACATTCCCTTTACAGCAGTGATGACAAAACTATCAGACAGACAGGTCAAGAAATCTGATGTTTATATGCTGCTGCCACAGCCTATTATGTCCTTAAAACTGAGCAAACAGAAATAATGACAAAGAAAAAAAAAAACAAGTACTGCATTTGAATATTTTTGCAATTTAATACTGTTTACTTTTCATTTTTTAAGCTATTTTTAAATGATGTATGTGTGTGTGCAATGTGCATTGTATATATAACATTTTAAATAGTTAAATAAAATATTTACTGGTAAGTATAATATATATATATATATATAGAGAGTGCTTTTGGGCGTTTTCTATTTTAAAAAAAAACAACAACAAGAAAAAGACTTACTGGTTCTGTGCCAAGCAGCCTGGTGCCAAAATGCCATTTGTATCAGTTGTCTGCTTCAGGTGTGTGAGCTCCAACATGTCCACCTGAACATCAGTCACATGACCTGGCAACTGTGGTAACACTGACAGGATTTTCTCAACCAGACTGTCACCATGATGGCCAACAGCCCCTATAGATTGGGAAATAAGAGAAACAGGAAAAAGTAAGTACGTTTTGAAAGGACACAAGTCATACTGTGTTATAATATATGCCACCATGATGTGGCATAAGGCAAGGCACAGGTGAACAGGATAAAAAAAACTAACAAGTTTCACTATACTACCGAGCACATTAAGATACATTAAGATAATTGTTTTGTCTTACAAGTTTCGTTATGTTATGTTTAAATATGCAAATAGGCTTAGAATAGAAATCTACCAGGAAAAGCCAGGTTCAAAATTATTTTGCTGGCATGGTTTTTACACAGGCCATTTGGATATCTATATTTATCACCCCATAAATACTTTGTTTTAACAGCAAGAAAAAGTCACAAATCAAGTCATAAAATGTTACAAATCAAGCAGATTATATACGAATGAACCCCTCTGTAAACCCCTATAGAATATAGATAAATTTGGTTACTGAAGTGGAGATTTCTGGCTCAGTGCATGAAAATAATAATAATAATATTTTGAGAAAATTGCCTGTATAGCTATGTAAGGTATTTTTTAATCTAAAGATGCAAATAGATACATTTTAATAAAATAAACACTTAAATGTGTATTATTCTTCCACTAGTCTGAAAGAAGACATGCTATGCAAGTAATAATTCATAATCTGAAAATTGACCAGTCCATGAAAAAGTTTTTCCTGTAGTGCCTGGCCTTGAGTACCAATGATTGAATATGTATTTAGACACATTGGACTACACCTGTAAGATCAAGGGTTCTATCAACAAACACCACTGATGCTTTATTGGGGGCCGCCTTCCTCCTGTTTTTGGCCTGTGGGTGATTGGCGAGCTCCCCTGCGATCAGACGGCTCATCGGACCCACCGAAAAGCTCTCCTCACGGGTGCTGATGAACTCAAACAGGGCGTTGAGGGCCGAAGCCAGAGCTTTAATCTGAATCTGCAGCTCAGGTGGGAGAGAGTTCATATCCACATCCATCAGACTCCCAAATCGTTTTTTCTCCGGCCTCTTCTCGTTGATGGACTGAAGATCAACCTCCAATAAAGGGAAGATATCAGAGAAAGCAGGCAAAAGTTGGAGGTGCTGAGTCAGAGGGGCAAAGACCACAGGAGCATGCATGACCTCAGAAGTATAGTTCATATCACCCATCCACTCACACAGTTTCTCTTCAAACTGCTCAAACACCGGGTTCCTCTCCAGATCAGCGTTCACATTATTCGCAAGGAGGTGAAGGGAGTGAGGAACAGTTGTGAACACCACACAGTACTGGAAGCGACTGAGGGATATGATGTCTTTGATAATGTCTGCGGTTCTACCTTTCAGCACGGTGCTGACCACAAACACAGCTTTGGGTTCATTCTCTCCACCTGATTCAAAGCTTGAGAACTGTTTGATGTTTCGAGCTCCAGCCTCAAACAGAAGCGCAGCTCCTCCGTTCCAGTGCAGACTCTCCGAACACCGATCATCCATGAAAACAACAGCCTTTTTTACTTTTGATAGCACTTTTTCCCACGTCTGACCGGGGAAACACACGACACCATCCGTGGGCAACATATTTCCGCAAATGCTGGCGTTTTAAAATGAGATGAACGAATACAATAGCAGAACTGTCAAACAGATAACATTCAAAACAAACCCATGTGAGTCTCTCAAAGGTGACGTGGCGCAGAGGCGTCGCGGTAGTTATGCGTCATGGTGTAGCAATCAGCTGGGAGTTTTGAAAAGCGAAATATGATGGTATATTATATACATGAAAATCGCTTGCCTTTTCAACATGGTTGCCTTTGATTATATGGTCATTGTTTCAAATATTGTAACACATTAACAGCTAAGAATAAAGAATAAAGGCAAGGATTTGTCAGTTATATAATAAAAAAAGTTTTGAATAGTGAAGTGAGCTCGCGTTTGTCATAAATAAATGAATAAACGAACAAACATCACGCTTTTAATTTGTGATGCTGAACTTCCTGCGGTCCTCTACACGTGCGCGTGCGTCTCTTTGGTAACGCGCACCTGCTACACCAACACGTGGCGTGTCACTGCTGTGACAGCTGTGACAGTAACCCCTGAAACTATTATCACACTCCGTTACTTTGTCGAACTCGGTGAATCACTGAATTAAACTCTCAAATCAAAGCGCAAAAACCCGGAGGTGATCATGTCCACACGAGAGGTAGAGAAAACAGCTGATGAGAGCACTGATGACGAGACTGACTGGCTTTATGGAGGTGAGAAATAAACAAACGGACTATCAAACTTTAAAACTGACTGAAGGCAATCCAGCGTCCTCGCGATGAGATGAAAATAAGCTGACCAGACCAACATCTGCCAAACCAAAAGCATACGTTTTTAATCAGGAATCTGACCCTAAGTTTATTACAACAGAGAGAGACCGTTATTTATCCAGCTGCACGCTTTTCGTAACATTTACTTTCAAATCTACCCTACAGAGATATGCCATAAATACATTTACACACCTAACATAACATAATCTAAGTGTTGCTACATTTAAAATCAGTTAATTTTAAACTCTATTTGGTTATTTGTTTGTTTGTTTTATTTGTTAATTCATTTTTCATGTAAAATGGCAAAAAGGTCATGAAAAATGCTGTATCATGTTCAATTTAGAGGAATCAGAGTGAAGAAAAAAATAATATATATAATCTAATGTAGAGATTACATTCTGAATATCAGGTTTTAAAATGGTCTTGAAGTGATCCGTTCTTAAACTGGCTGCATTTTACATTATGAAATTGATTCCACCATCTGATAACTTTTTTGATTCATGTGAAGTCCCTCATATGTGTTTTGACAGTTTTTTTTTTTAGTTGTTGTTTTGTGTTGTGTATCATGCACTTGCTGATATGTATATGGCTAAAATATGAAATTATTGGCTTGTAATGTAAAGATATATTTATTACACACTACTACTACTTGCATACTGTGTGTACATGTCAGTTGTCACACTGTATCAATAATATTTAGTAAGATGATATTAAAATGCTTAGTTTTATGATCAAAGCTCTGTAGTTTTTGTTGTGGGAGGACGTATATGTGACACATCATTCAGTGCAATACATTGATTATTGAGAGATCTGGGCTGCATTTCCCAAAAGTTGATCGTAGAACAATTGCCACCAATGGTCTCTATGATCAACTTAGGCTTATGATGCTTTTGGAAACTCAGCCTGATTTCTTATATTTGATACTCACTTTTAAAAATATTACTCATGATATAAAAGATTTCAGATTTCACAGCAAAAAGACACATGTACCATGACCTGTATGGGGTTGTTTTTAGAATTTTTATTTTATTTGCTAAAAATATAAACTATCAGTCAGTTGGCAGAAGACATGAAAGATTGTGTACAACAGGTTTTTCAGCAAAGTATTGATTGCATTGATCATTTAGAGGCCATGGAAATGTGTGTATCAAATATAATAGAGTAGGCTTTATAGAATTAATTAACCATAAACTTCTTCAACTTCAATCTATATACAACATCTGTCTGTCTTCATGTGAAAACACAAGTCTTGTGCTAATCTCTTTATCATAAATAGATGACAATTTTGACGAAGAAGAGACAACAGAAAAGGAAGTGTTCAGGTGAGTGTGCCAAAGCAAATGTCTCGAGCTATTGATGAGTTTCCAATGAGAAACTTGCGATTTGATGAAGTGGAACTTGGTTGATAGTTTCTAACATGTTACCATCACTGGCCTTTTATGGAAGTCTGAATGAATGGATGCTTATCCAGACTTTTGTAGACTACACAGTTCACAACTCTGCATAAAAGCTCTAAAATCTCTCAAAGTGTTATAATGATTGCTACAGCCCTGAGCGTAATAGTTTGAACTCTGGTGTAAAAAGACTTTTGGATTAATTATTGCAGTATTTTGTTGGCATAGCTTGAATCAGGCAGTTGATTTATTAATCTTCTCCAAAATGTCTGTTTGCCTTTTTATTTTTTTTAAGTAGTTTTTCCTCACTTTTGTTTACATTAGCATCTACAAATCTGCTTCATCCGCATTTAATAATACAAGCGCACACACACACACATATTAACATTTAAATTCTCTGCCGTTGTGGGACTTTCTGCTGCTGGCAATGTCAGTAACTTTCAGGTCACTTTAGCCCCGGCTGATTTTGCATTTGAACTGAAAGTTTACAAGACCTAATGGTGTGCCGACTCAGAACGAGAGAGGCTGACACATTTATTTCCTGTTAGGGGAAGTAACTGTGTACAAATGAAGCGTGTATATTTAATGCCCATTTCACCGCTTAGTAATGACCATGGGTATGGGACACGTCTGTGCCGATAGGCCTCTTTGCAAAAAAAAAAATGCTCAGAAATTGGATCAAGCCACGCGTGTCTGATGGAACTCTTTGGACGCTTGTTAAATTCAGCATTGGATGTGCACAGAGCTAATACAGTATAAGCTCCTCTTATTTGCTCACTGGAGTAGGAATGAGAAGGAATATTAACCATTGTTTTATTCCTCTGCTTCCCAGCATAGTGTAGAGACGTGTTAGCTGTTTCTTGGAGTCGACGCAGCGTTTTTCATCGGTTGGATTGCTTTACCTTCATTAGGGTCGGGGCAAAACTCAAACCCAAGCGAGAATTTTCCCTCACGTTGCATTGGCCTTAAATAAGCCTGATGAGGCCGCAGTGATATAGGCCTCACTTAAACTAATGTAGGCCTGCAGCTAAAGATGTGCTTGTAAATTGATCCTGCTCATTGCCCATTTTTGCTTAGTGTAAAAGCATTTTTATTGTTCTGTAGCTTCAATTAGTGCATGTGATTAAATTAGACAGGCAGATGACGCTGAAAGGAAGTCTGTGCATCTGAAGGAAAATGAAGTTTCTCCTACAGAACACACCTGACCTGACCTACACTTCAATTTGCTTTTCAACTATTAAAAGTGTTAATTTGCTTCAACCCTCTTGTGTATGAATTGCTTTCCCAAACTGTCAGTTATTTAAATTTAATCCATATTTTTCCCTAGTTTGAAAATGTAACTAAATCTCTCTTTTTTTTTTGATCATTCAATACATTTGCATTATTGTATAATCTAATTAGTTATTAAAATATGTCTTACTTCCGCAGTGCTCTGATTGGTGATGTGGATGGTGTGAATAGACTCAGCTACCAGGTTCTTGTTTTAGCAAAACATGTTTTAAACTTTTTATTTATTGAATTTTTGTCATGATAATGTAGGGCATAATGTTGGTTTTCCCCCTCAAAGGAGAGTGAATCAGACAGTGATGATGATGATGTCTGTGTGACCATCGGTGACATAAAAACAGGCGGATCTCAGGGCTTGTGAGTAATTCCGTCAGAGGTTTTGACATTGTCAAGCCTTCTCATGTCATACAGAGATACTTATGTCTTAAGGCATTTTGGGTCTAATAAATTGCTATAATGATACTTAATTGTCTCTTTGTGGTTTACTCTGTAGGTCATTTGGTTCCAGTTCCATCAATCTGAACATAAAGTCCTCTGTATCAGGTAATAAAGTGCAGGTAATTAATCTGTTGATTTGATATTCAACTCATATATTACTCTGTAGTAAAAACTATTTTTAAATATTAGAACATTTTAATGACCAAACACGTAATGTGCCCCAAATTTAGTGCATTATTTTCCCCATTACATCATTTGGACCTATTGCAAACAAGTAAAAACAAAAAACAAAAAAAAGTCTCTGTATTTACAAATATTGCAGTGTTAAGTGTATTCCACCTCGAGTTTTTATAAAAACTAATATTTTTCTTTAATTTATAGATTTTCTTTTATTTTTATCAATGAATAGACAGCAATACAGCTCAGAGCTCATCTAATTGTGTTTTAATTTGACCTCCTGAGGTTGTCATTTTCCAAAGGAAAACTTTCCTTTTATTGACCATTTATTTGATAAAATAAAAATAAAAATGATACGTCTATTATAAGGATCCCTTTAGGAAATTTCTCTGGGTTTGGTTTGATCTGTATGTGAGAATGCAGCCTCTAAAGTCTTATCTACTGTGAGTCAGGCTCCAAGTCTAGAGGGCTGGATCTGGATGCTGAAGGCAGAGTCCTGCAGGTGGATGTGGAGTCCTTTGAGGAGAAGCCATGGAGGAAACCAGGTGTGTGTGTGTGTTAGTGTACCTCAGATTCAAATGTACGTTTTCTCTAGTACAAGCTCTCACAGCGCATGTTGTGTATAAACGCAGGTGCGGATCTGTCTGACTACTTTAACTATGGTTTTAATGAGGACACCTGGAAGGCATACTGTGACAAACAAAGACGATTACGCATGAGCCTAGAGATCCTGAGCCTGTCGTCATCCAGCAAAATAATGGTACATTTAGCAGATCTAAAATATGCCCTCACTTCTCTCATGATGTTTTATACTAGGATGTTGATAATTAGTTGTGACAGGGCATTTACTGCTGTTTCAGACATGCTAGCTCTGTTCCAAAGCCTGGTGAAATACCTTGTTAAATAGGTCGCTGCCTACATAGACAGCTACCTTCTAAGGGAGCATCCTAACTGTCATGAACCCTCATAAGTGACTGAGCATAATGAGGCTGTAAAAGCGAACTGAGTTTAGCTGTTCAGCGTGATGACGTTTAACGTCCCCGACAGCCTCTGTATTTTATGTCGTCGAATAAAACGTGAAAGTGTCATGAGCTTGTGTTCACCACAGACTGTATTTCAGCCATTTGACCAAAACCCCATTCAAAAAACCCATTGTCTTCTGGACGATGGAACCGGACGTGCTAAAATGCTAACTTGTTTCCGCGATTTGGCCTGCACCACTCTATTGCTGTGTCTGCCAGATTTAAATTTTTTATTTTTTCCATTGAGCTTGTTGCAGTGTATTCTGGGACTGCCTTCGCATGTGTAGCTACCTTATAATTTGGATAAAACAAGGTATCTTAGGAGGCAACTTACTGGATTTATACCTTTTAGAACACATTTTACTTTGGAAGCATCGATGGTGACTTAAAATGCTGCCACTTTAGACGGCCCAAGACGTTTTAGATCACTTGTCTACACAGAATATGTCTATTCATATGAATGTGTGCTCTCTCTCTCTCTCTCTCTGTCTCTCTTTCCAGGTGCATCAGAGTTCTAGTGATCTGTCTGAATACTCATCCAGGTGCGTACATGAACCCTAAATCAAACTTATCAGTGTTAACCAATCAGACCAACCCATACACACATTTCAGACACTTTCTTTCTTGGAACAAGATGTGGGTCGATGATAACAGATTGTTCATTTTTCTGGTGAACTGTCACTTTAAAACACTGACAGTAGCCAACATTTTGGTTTACAATGTCTTTGGCTTGAGTCCTAAAACCCTTTACAGGTATTTTGAAGTATTTTCCCAGAAGTAAAGAGGATGCTTCTAAACTCAGCACACGATAGGCTATATATCAGCCCACTATAAGCTGTCATTTAAATTGAAGAGGTGCACTATGGAACAGCTTACAACATGTAAGAGAAGGCCAGTCAGCCTTGCATACAGTGCAAAACAAATTGTATTAAGAATCTTTAATGAAGAGGAAGTAGCGTTGCTATAGTTAATGTAATTTTTTTAACTCTTTCTCTGACCTTTTCCTGGTCTGTTCCCTGCTTTTGGAATGACCTGCCCAGCTCAACCAGAGCGGCTGAGTCCGTGTTCATTTTCAAGAAACGGCTAAAGACGCATCTTTTTCGGCAACACTTGATCCATTAATACTAACACTTTATCTTCTATTCTATATCTATTATCTTAAAAATAAAAATAGGCCTACAGGTACTGTGTTAGATTAAACTGGGAAGGGCCATAGCACTTGCATATTGTTGTCCTATTGTTAGTTTAACTGCTTCTATTGTTCTCATTTGTAAGTCACTTTGGATGAAAGCGTCTGCTAAATGAATAAATGTAAATGTAATTTCTGTCTGCATTTTCTGTATTTTTCTTCTTGAAACATCATGTGCAGTTGAATTGTTTGGGCAGTATAGGACTCTTATTTACTTTGTGTGCCAGCCATGTTCCCTGTAACAGCAGCATTTCGTGATAATGGCTTTCTGCTGTTGTCCTAAACGCTCCATACGCATGTTATCATCCCTGTTTACGCCGGTTTTAATACTTTCTTTCTTTTTTTCTTTTTAGCTCTTGATTTCTATCAGCTCTTGTTTTCTGTTCTCCCCTGAAGAAAACATCCTGACTGTTGAAACCTCCTAATATTTCACTATTACTTTTCTATGAGACACAACACAAATACACACACACCATGGTTCAGTCCTGGTGGTCCAGACTGCCTTTGGTCCTGGGCAAGGAGTTAGCGGGGGTGATTTTTAATCAGCCGTTCCTTGAACTTCTCTTCGATCAGTTGAAGGTTATGCCTTGCTCAGGGGGACGTGTATGAACTGGAGCATTCAAGGGTAAAGCAACAGTCCGGCTTTCATTATTACACATACACGCACAGACAGGATGCAGGAGTCAGTCACAGTACGCCCGTTTAAACACAGAGCATGAGGTGGCATTTTCGGAATCGAACGGGCCTTAACAAAGATTGTTATTCGATCTTGTTCAGCTACATTATAATGCAGTGTTTTTGCACACACACACAAAAAAAGTTCATTTGAGTTCATGTGCATATTCAGGTATAGCTTGACTGCTTACACTATGAATGAGATATTAATTTCTATGAATCTATTTTATATTAGAATTATATTTAAACCCATTTTCTAAATGCATGTTTAATTTTTTTTTAATCAAAATGTCATATCTGGATCTTCCAGTAAGTCTTCTCTCTGGTGACATATGCAAGACTTCTCCAATCATTTAATATGCTAAAACCCTGTCCCTGCAATCTTGTTTTTCTCTGCCTCCATTTTTGAATGCAACGCCCGCGTCTTATAATCCAATCACGATGTACGTCACAAAAAATCTGTCGCTTCTTCCTTTTTGCAACTTTAAAGGGATAGTTCATCCAAACTTTTATATTCTGTCATTATTTACTCACCCTCTTGTCATTCCAAACCTTAATGATTTTCTTTCTTCTGTGGAACATTAAAAAAAAGATATTTTGAGAAACGTCTAAATGTCAAAACTGTTTGGTTACCAGCATCTGACAAACAATATTCTTTTGTGTGAAGAAATTATTTTTTTATATATTATTATATTATAAGAAAGTATTTTTTTTAAAATACACAGAGCATGCGATGAGAGCAGACTGTGAATTTTTAATGTCCATTTTTTTTTTCAAATCATGAGAGGGTAGCACTTAAATCCACTGTTGTGTCTGCTGAAAGTAGGTGACACCAGAAGTGAGTCAATTTCATGCTTTTAATTTGTTTTGTTTTTCTGTAGTTGACTCTGTCCGAAACTTCACCATCAGAACACGAACAATGACAGAGACTTTTGAAGACAGGCTGACCTTTACTTGGACGCTTGAACGCTTACTTTCTTGCAGCATGCGTAATGTCCGATGCAATATTAATGCGCTCTGTTTTATTTGATGAATTTTTAGTGACTGAAATAGGTTATTGCCTTGTTCATTTGTGCATTACTGAAAATATTTGTAGCCACGTTTCAGGGGACTTGAAGATTTATGAATGGTGATGACTAGCACGGCACACATTCACCCAAGTGTGTAACTGCTGTGTGTACATGAGCTAAAAATATTGTCGTGCACATGAGAGGAGATTTCCCAGATCAGCAAGAAAATAGCGTTGACTGAGGTTGCATGTGTTTCTCTGCGTGCTAAGTGTTATAGAACCAAAAAAAAGTGCCAGGATCTTTTGTGTTAATAAAATGTGCACTGCACACTGCAAGCCATTTAATCCTCCTCACTCACACATATGGACTCAACATAATGATCTGACTTTGATTTATGTGTGTGGGTGTGAACAGGAAGTCGAGCGGTTCGATCAATGTTATTGGAGGACATGCAGGGACCATCAGTCGAGTGGAAGGCCGAAGACGTCACAGCACGGATGAAAATAACATCCAGGTGTGTTTTTGCGTGCTTGATGGACATAAAGAGTACTGATCTCATATGTCTGTGTTATATGTGTGTATTTCAGGTCGTTTCAGAGCAATCCTCGGACACAAAGCCATCCTCCCCAAAGCGGTTGCCCTTCTTTCCTCCAAACATCCCACCTCCACCTTTCCCTCCTCCCTCCATCAGCACCACACCCCCCCTTATACCACCACCCGGTAAGCGAGCTCCATACTGTACACTCATGCACACTCACTGTGTCAGCAGAAAAGGGACTGGCCCATGCTCTGTAGTGACGTAGTAGCATGTGAATGCTACGACATTGCAGGTTTTTCTTCAACTTGTCCTTGAGCAAATCTCTCACTCATAATAGTTCCAAAATCAAGCAGAACACATCAGAAAAGACACAGTCCTGCATATTAACCATCATATTAAATATAAGTCTCATAACAATCGGGTCAATCCTCATAATGCTAAGGTTAAATTGAAGGTTTTTAAGTTATATTTTTGAATAATTTATTATTGTAATAATTTACCGTTCAAAAATTAGGGAATTCATTATTTTATTTAGCAAGGATGCACTAATTTGATCAAAAGTGACAGTAAAGACATTTATAGTGTTACAAAAGATTATTTTCTGTTTTTTTTTTTTAATTCATCATAGAATCCTAAAAATAAATGTATTTTGGTTTCTGCAAAATATTAAGCAGCACAACTGTTTTCATCATTGATAATAATAAGATATGTTTCTTTAGCATTAAACCGGCATGTTAGAATGATTTCTGAAGGATAATGTGACACTAAAGACTGGGGTAATTATGCTGAAATTAGCACAGGAAAAAATTACATTATAAAATATATTTAATAATTAAAAAAAAAATTTTTTGACAATATTACTGGTTTTACTGTATTTTGGATCAAATAAATACAGCCTTGGTGAGCTTTTTTTTTTTCAAAAACAGTAAAAAATCTTACCAACCCCCAACAATACATATATATACACACAATAAGTCTTTAAATAAAAACATAATAGATCTCATTTTTTAAAATGTACGTGTATGATCCAAGTGGTGGATAAAGCTGGACCTTTTTTGACCTAATACCAGCACATTTTCAAACAGCCCAAGGGAGGTCAAAGGTTGTGTTGATGTTTTCATTGCACTGCATTGTACATATGGTCGGGAATTTGCGGTTGCCATGACAACATGTATCCATGATGTGTTTGATTCACACCCATGTTGAGCAACCTGCTGCCTTCTCCTGGTCTGAAGAGAACCTTAATATCCTAAACACATGTCTTATTAGTGCGCTTTAAAAATTAAGTTTATTTTTGCCAGGTATCATATAACAAACTGCACTGAATCTACATCCCTTGCCTCATGAAATAGTTTGTATATTTGTTAAAGGGTTATTAGTTCACCTAAAAATGGATCTTCTGTCATTAATTACCCTCATTTCGTTCCAAATCCGTAAGACCTTCGTTACTCTTTGGGACACAAATTAAGATATTTTTGATGAAATCCGAGAGCTTTCTGTTCCCTCCCTAGACAGCAACGCAACAACCACTTTCAAGGCCCAGAAAGGTTGTAAAGACATTGTTAAAGGGATAGTTCACTTTGAAATAAATTTTTGGTATGTTTTAGCTTACCTCAAGGGCATCCAAGATGTAGGTGTCTTTTTTTCCGCAGTAGTTTCAATTTTGATATTTTTAGGTCAAACCGTTCTTGTCTGTCAGTCATATAATGCAGGTCTATGGTCACTGTCTCAAAGAGCATGCACAGAGTCCAAATTAAAACAATTCCCCATCGTCCAAATTAAACAATTCCCCATTGTAAGTACACATTGATGGCCTAAGACACGAAATGAGCGGTTTGTGTGAGAAAACGAACAGTATTTATATCGTTTTGACCTCTTATACACAGCCACATCCAAGTGATCCATTATAGTCCATGTGACTACTGTGATTCAACCTTAATGTTATGAAGCGACGAGAATACTGTTTGTGGGTAAAAAAACAAAACAAAAATTATGACTTTATTCAACAATTTATTTTCTTCTGTGTCAGTCTCTGACGCTGTTTACATAGTCCACTGTAGTCCCACAGGACTGTTTACAATAATCCCACCTTTCTGGGCCTTGAAAGTGTTAATTACGTTGCAGTCTATGGAGGGCCAAAAAGCTCTAAGATTTCATCAAAAATATCTTCATTTGTGTTTTCGAAGATGAACGAAGGACTTGCGCGTTTGGAACGACATGAGGGTGAGTAATTAATGACAGAAATAATTTTTTTTGGGTGAACTAACCCTTTAATGTGTTCTCTGTGTTAAAATATTGCACACTAGGGCAATGCAGTGAAATGCCCCATGATGCCCCAAAATGATGTTTATGCTTCGGTTCAAGGTTAGAGTTCAGTGCTAAACCAGATGCACTGCAGCAGCTGTGCATGTATCATTTGACAGTGACTAAATATTGAGCGTGCATGTGTCTCTGTTGGAGTCTGACAACATGTGCGCTTGAGCTAGTGCGTCTATATCCAGGTGTGTGTAATTCTCTCCAGGTTTTCCTCTGCAGCGCAGGCTTGCTGGCTCTCAGCTTGGCTAACTTCCTGCTCAGATGCTGCTCCGCCTCACTTTCAACAGGAAGTCTATAGTTGAGCTCTCTTAACTCTTCTCCTCTTCTGCTTCAAAGCCCCATCAGAAATCGCCTCCTGCCAAATCTCACCACTCCTCCTCCAGCCCACTCAGACCTCTTACTTAGACTCACCCATCATCCCCTTTTTTAGGACCAACTCATCCTTTTTAATACAGTCAAAATATCAAACTTCCTGGTCAGGCCCAGCCTTTGAAGTTCAGCCTTTAATCCAGAACGGGCCATTTTCATTTTATCAAAGAATAAGCCCACCTCCCCATCTTTAAGTTATAGGCCTCTCTTTCGGACTCATTCCCCCTGTGGATATCACTGTACCGTTATGGCCACGCTGTTTAGTTTGTGTTGCTAATGTGCTGTGTGCAGAGCTGCCGGCAGGGCACATAAATCGGGGGGCATTTATATTTCTACGGGGTGCCAGCGGCTGCCGAAATCACGTTCAGCTGTGAGGTCTGGTTTGGGTGCGTCCTTTTCGCATTTAGTGGGGGGGGGAGGGGTGAGTGTGAAGTAACTCTTTTGAGGGGTATGGCCCACGAATGCCCCCCCTTGGCGTCGGCCCTGGCCGTGTGCAGCTAAAAATAGCTCAGGGCGGGAAGAACGAAAAAGTGCCATGCCAGCACAATCGTGGCACTGGTAATGTGCTGAATGACCCAGCTGTGCTGAAAGAGAGAGAGGGGGAAAAGATGGAGAGGAATGTTTTGATTAAATGGGGTTGTGGAGGAGTGAGAGCCTTTTTTTCCATTCAAATCATAATTTTAATAACAGATTTGATAGGAGAGGATTTGTATTTTACATTTTTGTACTGATAGTCTAAATATTTTTGTACAAAAAGAGTCTTTTAGAGGACATTAATGGTTGTAAATGTCCATAAAGTACTTTTAAGCACTCTTGGCACAATATTTTCATTAAAAGGTCCAGCAGCTCTAAATTATACAACTTCTTAACCTCAGTGAAAGAAACGAAAGAAAGATGGAAGAAAAGAGACAAACGCATATTTGTGAAGAATTTTTTTTTTTATCACAATCATGTCAACTCTTGTCATTCAAAAAATGTAAAGAAATTTGTTTCATGCATTCATGTGGTAATACATTACAGAAATGTTAATGTTACTACTAATGCAATAGCTAACATGAACTAACAATAAACTACTTTACAGAATATATATATATATATATATATATATATATATATAGCAATTGAATAATGGTGAATATAGTGAATATAATAGTGAATATAAAATTGAATATAGTGAATAATATAGTGAAATATTATTGCAATTTAATATAACCTATTTTCTATTTTAATATAGATAAAAAATAAATAAAAATAAAAATCCTGTGGTGACGAAGGTGAATTTTCATTATTACTCCAGTCATCAGTCACATGATCCTTCAGAGATCATTCTAATATGCTTATTTGCTGCTCAAGAAACATTTTTTATTATTGATTCTTTAATGAATATAAGTTTATTTGAAAAGAAAATCTTTTGTAACGTTTAAAATGTCTTTGTCACTTTTGAACATTTTTATGCATCCTTGCTGAATAAAAGTACTAATGTATTTAAAAAAAACTAACTGACCCCAAACTTTTGAATGGTAGAGTACATATGAAGAGTTCAGATGCAAAATCCTAAAGTGCCGTCTGAAATTTTCTTCTAGAATGATCATTTTTATCAAGCTTGTATATTTAAGTTCAGTAATTTCACTTAAATGACAATTCATAGATAATTTTCATTGCCATTTAAGTGAATTTACTGAACTTAAATATACGAGCTTGATAAAAATTATCATTCTAGAAGAAAATTTCAGACGGCACTTAGAGGCTTTTGCATCTGAACTCTTCATATATATTCATAAATAGACTTTTCAGTACATTTATAATTTAAATTGTCCAAAAAGGCATTAAATAATGTTAACAAATGTATTTGTTTATTATAAAATGGTACCATACCTTTGACAAATTTGTTTTTTGTAGCCAGTTTTGTCCTCATGCTCAAAATACACATGACAAACTACTGTATATAGCGTAGAACCAGTGTTTGGAGCATGTGCTCATGTGCACTAGCAGCTGATCTGGGATCTTACTGAACTATTTTGTAGCTTGCCACAGAACTCTGATATAAATTAGCATAGCATCCACAGGCATACTGGGAGAAAAAAGCAGTTTAGGGAATAGTTCACAAAGTACATGCTTTCTTCTGGGACTCTGAAGTTTCAAGGACAACACAGATGATTTGCGAGGCTCTGTGTGAGTGGATGCATGCGTTTGAGGGGATGCGTTTCTGCCTCGTTCTGTGTTAACCAGAGCTGCGTGATTTCTGTGTTCCTCAAATTACTGTTTTTCTTTCAGCCTTTTTCCAGTCGTTTTTGTTGTTGTTGAAAACGGTCTTTTGGAGCTGGCTCCCATCAGGGGTCCGTGGAAAAACAAAAGGGGGATGGTGCCCAGATGTGCACGAATGTTTGCGAGTCTGTGGCTGAGTGTGATCAAAGCAGATAAGTGTGTCTCAGCCATGTGAGGGAGAATGTGTTTTTTGGGGTGCTGCGAAGGCCCATTTGTTTCACGCACTCATTTAAAGGAGGGGGGGGGGGTCACGGTTAGCAAAGGCAATAAAAGTTGCAGGCCGCTGCATTTGTTGAATTCTGTCTGGATGTGTCATAAACAGTGTTGAGTCATTTGAAGTCAAGACATCTGGACACACGCATACACACAAACATGCATTTGCTATACTAAATGAAATCTCATTTTGGTGTTTGAAGAAGTATGTACACCATGCACACGATTTTAATATTTCTCCTTTTTTTATGCTATTTCACCATATCATTTTTCACATAATGTCTGTTTATGCCTGCCGTTTCAGGTTTCCCATTACCTCCCGGTGCCCCTCCACCTATGATACCAACATTAGATAGGTAAGTGTTTATTTTGAAGTGTTTTTTTTCCATTAATGATTGATTGTTAAGCATTATAGAAGGGTTTGTGTATGATATATGGATCATGTGTGTGTATGTGTCCAGGTTGATCTCACATAGATACTGGAGAGTGAGACAGAGGAGGTATAGCAGACAGAGAAAGCAAGAACATAGCAGGTCACTATACAAGCAAAAGAGGGAGAAAAAGAAAGACAGAGAAAGAATTGGAGAGACAAAGAGGTAGAGTCTGTGAAAGAGACTTAATAATGTTGCATCATTGCAGAACACCTCTGCCTTATTCAATAACCTCTAATAATCCAGTTTAACCAGTTAATATTCAGATGAAGTCATTAGTCAAGTGTCCATTTATACATTTTATACGTTTTTAATTTATAAAATCAAAATGTATTACATAAATTGTAAACGGAAAATAAAACCCCAAAATAAATATAAACGAATACACTTTACCTTGGAAGTGAATAAATAGTTTATGTGGTAGGAACCATGCACATAAATTATGATGGAATTCATGGGATAGAAATGCTTTATTCACTTTTTTTTTTTTACATTTTATTTTTTAAATAGCTGTTTTGTATTTTAAAATATAATTTATGATGTATTTTCAGCCACATTACTCCAATCTTCTCATGATCCTTCAGAAATCCTTCTAATATGCTGCTTTGCTGCTCAAGAAACATTTCTTATTATTATCAATGTTGAAAACAGTTGTGCTGCTTAATATTTTTTGTAGAAATCATGGTACGTTTTCAGAATTCTTTGATGAATAGAAAGTTTAAAAGAACAGCAGTTATTTGAAATCGAAATCTTGATCTATACTAGCATTATAAATGTCTTAACTGTCCATTTAAAAAAAAAAAATCTGACTGACCCCAAACTTTTGAATGGTAGTGTACATTTCACAACTTGGATGGAATCATAGTTATAGTCATTCCTATTGCCTTATTTTCATAGTTTGTGAATTGTATGCTTAAAGAATCCAAACAAGACAGGCAAGTAAATGCTGCTACATGTTGGCACAATATTTTCTTTTAGCAGACTATTATACAGTATGGCAGATTGTTATTAACAAAATGAAATATCACATAAGGAATACAAAGATGCCCATGAGATTAAAACAAGAAAGTAAAGCAAGTTTAAAAGTTATGGGACTCATTCATTCAGTGTCCCTCATGACAGAGATGATTGACTCTTCCTAAAGCTGTGATTGGCAGCCTTCATGGAGTTTATGGGACAGTAAAACTAGGCTGCAACTACAAAAAATTTTTTTTCACTCTGTCAGAGTCGTTACTTCTGTCTCTGTTCCTGCATGAAAGTATGTAGGGCAGCTCATCAAAGTTTCACCCCAGACTTAGAAGAAGAGAAATCAAGACAAAAGCACTAAACTCCCATCTGCTTCAGTTAATCCACTGTGACTGTCTTTCTTCCATACACACAGAATTACTTATTCAGTTTGAACAGGCTCTTCCAGCTCATCTCTGTGCTTGGAAGATATCAAACGTGTGTTTTAGGTGGTTAAGTGTGTGTGCGCGTGTGTGCGCGCGTGTGTGCGCGTGTGTGTGCGCGTGTGCGCGTGTGCACGCGTGTGTGTGTGTGTGTGTGTGTGTGTGTGTGTGCGTGTGTGTGTGTGTGTGTGTGTGTTTGTCTCTTTGTACTTGTATGCCTCTCAGCTCTCTGACGCCATAACTTATCTTCTTAAAACTAAAATACGGTTAAAAAGCCATCCTTGACCCAGTCAAACGCCAAATAAGGCAGAGAGAGACACAGACAGGGTGGCCATGTTTGTGCCTCTGGCCTCCTGTTTACAGGCATCCAGAACTCCCCATCCATCTATGCCTTATACTCTTCCTCCCTTTCTCCCCAAGACAAACAGCCAAGTCTCTGCCTGTCTATCTCCCCCCTCACTTACTTTATTTCTAGATTCACTCCCCTCACAGTTTGACAGGCGTCATCATCTGCAGAACATTTGAGTGGTTCAGTGCCAATTCTTTTAAGGCTTCTGGGGAATCATGACATTTCCTAAACAATAGGTATATATTACTAGGTTTATAAATACTTATACGCATATTTTTGTGATTTATTTTAAAATATATATGCAGATTTTATTTTTTATAATTATAGAAAATTGTACAGGGTGGGCCATTTATATGGATACACCGTAATAACATGGGAATGGTTGGTGATATTAAAGTCCTGTTTGTGGCACATTAGTATATGTCATGGTCACCACCCATCTTGAGGAGATTGCCCCCTCACATATACTAATGTGCCACAAACAGGACTTTAATATCACCAACCATTCCCATGTTATTGCGGTGTATCCATATAAATGGCCCACCCTGTATATTATTTTGTGTATGATACTGGAAGTGTCTGCCTGTCCATTGGTGAAATAACAGTTGTGAGCTTGCTAGTAATTTAAGTAATATGACTGTTTAGTGACAGTTTAAGAAGGAGGTTCTTTCTAAATCTGAATACACACTTTGCTACTGATAAGTGACATCTGTGTTTCCCCACTTTTGAAAGGCATTAGTGTGGGTTTTAAATGGATTTCTGCTTTGTTCACATCTTCGTTAAGCATCAGCATGAGTCATGTGGATTTATTCTCTGTTCATGTCTTTGTGGAGCTTGTAATGGCAAATTTTATGAAAGCTCTGACTTCTCTCAATTGACTGTCATTTATGTCCTATCCACCGTATTTTTCACGTACAAATGATGAGTACATTTACAAATGGCATTTGTAAATTGAATGTGTCTGGCTTCCGATGTCATCTGCTTCCAGTTACACAAAAAAGCTCATTATGCTGCTTGATATTGCAAACTGGTATTTCTTACCCTGTTATTTTAATGTACTGGCTTAATCATGAACATGCTGGTTTGTAGCGCAAACAGTTTTACCATTCACTGCACTTTGTTGTTCTTCTCGTTATTTCCTTATTGCGGCTAATGAACCGGAAGTCTCGCACATTCACGGAAAATAGCTTACTTCCGCGTTAAAAAATAAGGTGGATTGAAAGAACCAAAATGGCAGCAGACTATCTACTTCTCTGTGCTAATTTTATCCTTTTTCACCCTCTTCTGACCCAACTCCCTCCATTTTTTTTCCCATTTCCTGATCCTCAAGTTTGCTTTTTTCAGTCCTTTTTCTGTTGTTTAAAGAATGGTTCTTCTCACGTCTCAGTCTCTCTGCCAAGTCCAAACATCCTTGGAGGAGTTTCCGTTCATCCGAACCCTGCCAGCCAACAACTGTATAATTCATGAATCACTTCCTCTACTACCATCACTCCAAAAAAACTCACTTTTCTTCTTTTCTCCCTTCTTTTCTGTCCTCTCTGTCACATGCATGCTCATTTTTCACACATAAACATCACATGCTGGGAGAATATTGTAAATATAAAGGGTCCTTGTACAAAGCCCTGAGGGACACCCTGGGGCCAGTTGCATAAACTTAGCCACTATGTTAAGACCGTGTCTTAAGAACTAGCAGTTAGACAAGAGATAATCAGTCTTACTTTTCCAATTCAAATTAGACCGATCTACCTTTTTATGTAACTGGCTTTAAAAAGTTAGGACCAGTTTTGAAGAAAAACTTTTAACTAGGCATTTAACTAAAACTTTTAAGACTAGGCTAATCAGTTTATGCAACCGGCCACTAAAATAGGCCACAAGGTTCTCTGGGAGATTATTTTAAAAGCATAGCACCTTTCCTTCTGCTTTAAATGTATCATGCCTTGGCTCTCCAGTCATCAAAAAGAATCCACAGTCCATTTCTAGGAAGAGGCGATCATTTTACATTAAGTGCAGATTGCTTTCATCCGTGGGTTTGATTTAGATGTGTTGAGTCTTAGCATCCACATCCAGTATAGTTTCATTATTTGCCATCAATCCCTCATCACATGTTGTGGAATGTCAATAATAATTGTTTTAATGGTAACACTTTACAAAAAGGTCTCATTTGTTAACATTAGTTAATGTACGCGAAGCAGAGGGATCTTCGATCAGCCTGAATGGGTTGTATTCGCTATAACAACCACCTCACTCTACATTATCCCGCTTATTACATGGTTACCTACCAAATAAATCAATAATTTGACGCAAAATATTGATTTAAAAAGGAGTTTATTGATTTAAAAAAGATTGTATTGTTTCTGCTAAAGAAAATAGTCCGTTCCATCTCTACGGTTAGAATCCTGCGTCCATAGCAACATTCTGTTTTTCATGGCAACGGTGTGTTATACTTAGCAGCGGCCTGTTATCAAGAAATAACAGACCGCATTCTACATTAGAATTCAACCAAGCCATGTAATAAGTAAGGGTTAATGCCCGACGAGGTGTCCATTATCAGGTATTAATGGACGACGGCGAGGCGTGAACCGTCCGACGCGCAGCGGAGTCCATTAATACCTGACAATAGACACCTCGAAGGGCATTTACCCGCTTATACCATGGTCACTTACGAAAGAAAGAAATATTTAATCAGTTAATAATACTTTAATGTGTTTTAGAGTAAAAATCGTCAGGGTTTTTATTTAAGTCGAGCGCACTATTAAATATCTCCCGTATACAGGCGTTGCCAAGCAACGTGGTCACAGCGACCCGACCGCAGCAGTTGATCAGTGAGTTTGAGCCAGCGCAATCATTTAGAACTGTCATCAGGCAAATTGACGGGACGCCTTTCCTAGGTGTACATTATCACTTTTTAATGGACACCCTGCAGCCAATCAGAATCGAGTATTCACCCAGACCATGGTATAACTAATGTAAACAAATAACAAATACAATGTGTGATTTCCATAATATATTAGTAAATGTTGAAATTAACTAACATTAACTAAGATTAATAAATGCTGTAGAAGTATTGGTCATTATTAGTTCATGTTATCTAAAATAGTTAAGTAATGTTAACTAATGAAACCTTATTGTAAAGTGTTACTGTTTTAATAACTTGATAGCACTTAGAACTTGAAGCAGCCTACTGCATGTTTGCGCAGCCATTAGTGTGAGGCCATCAGGGTCAAATTCTGTAGTGATTAGCTGTCTTAATGATCCAGGCGCTAATTAAAGCTTACCTCAGGGGTGAGATGAGACTGTAACTGCCAGATCATCTAACATCGATTATCATAAATTCCTCCTCTCATCTCCTTTAGTCTGTTCTGATGTGTATAGACAGAGCAACAATGAAAAACTGTAGCTGGCTGAATTTAAAAGGATTCGTAAGCGAGAGAATAGAGGAAGTGGGATTCAGGAAGGGAGAAAGACAAAGAGAAAGAGAAACCAGAACAGCAACATCTTTTCCAGAGATATTAATAGAATCTGTGCACCAACACCTGGCCACAAGGAGTCCTGTTGGATGCGATTTCTCTCACACACACTCAGCTTCTACTCCAGTATAGAACGCCCCGGAAGCAGGGCAGGCAGTGAGGGTTTATGGCAATGGCTTGTTTGCCTGAGCAGTATCTGCTCACATAATCACACACAGTCACACACTGCTGGCACGTTACCGGGGCACATGCTGCACTTTGAGTTAATGCCAGTAACATCAAACAATGAGGAAATTGAGCTCTGAAACAGAGGAAAGTCTTTTGATCATAGAGAAAAGTTCTGTCTGCCCCTTTATTCTCTTACTTTTTGCATATTTTGTTGGTATGCTCTATTTATTCCTTTATCTTTTTTGTTAGTTAAAAGCAATAGGGTCTTGTCTGCTCTGGGTGCTGTAAGAGCAAATGATTTTTTAATTAAATGATTATTATTATTATTATTTTATCTTTAACACTCCTTCGTTTTTGTTTATAAGGGTCCTAAGTCAATCATACTTGATGTTACGCCACCATTTTTTCCTGAAAGAGAAAGATTAAAATGAGTGTGTATGTGCATCCAAATGGTTTTAATATATATATATATATATATATATATATATATATATATATATATATATATATATATATATATATATATATATATATATATATTTATATATATTTATATATATATATATATATTTATATATATATTTATATATATATATATATATTTATATATATATATATATATATATATATATATTTTTTTTTTTTTTTTTTTATAAAACAAATTAGAAAAATGCAAAATAGTGGATTTTTGAGCCACACTTTTGTCACTAACATTATCTTTCTCATCACAGTAGTGGACATTTAGCAGGAGGCTATGATCGACGCTCAGCTCCACATTACCCTTTTACTGCAGGTATGAATATTGAAAGTCTATGAAATATATGCACTACACCTGCAATGAGTATTGAGTAGCCTATGCATATTTCGTTGAATGATTGTTCTAAGAATTTCATCACCTTTGGTTCTATGCCAGTTTTTACTTAATAATCATCATTTTTATATAGTGATGTGATTCAAAGTTTAGGCCCTGAAAATAAATTTGGGACATATGGGAAATGAAATATACTTGCTAATGGAACATTGTGAGTTTTCATTGGCTCCTACATTTTCTGTGTGGGAGGGAAAGGAAACCTTTTAATGTTTTTGTGTATGTTTTTTTAAGTCTGTGTTTGAGGAACATTTCCTTGTGGATTTTCCAAAGCCTTGTAGCGAATAGTGGGAAATTATTTCATTTGGAACCTGCATTTGGACCGTCTTAATTGGAGCATCAAACACTCTGCGAAAAGAAGAGTTTCTTCTCACACAAACACAACTGCACAGCCACACACCAACAGCCACAAACGTCACAGAGCTTTTTTCTTCATATCAGGACGCTTAGGGAGGGGCGGTTGGTGACGACAACAGAGTGTAGAACTGCATACAAAGCGTTAATATACTCAACACTCTCTCATCATCACTACACACACACACAGGTCCTGTACAACTGTGGAGGGATACGTTTCCAGCCACTGAGCATAGAAATGCACTGCAAGCATTTCCACTGCAGTCCAGCACACATCATTATTGTTGGCAGAGGTTAACAAGGACATACGTACACAGAAAAATGAGCATGTCAGAAAATTTGTGGCCTTGTTAACCTCTGCGTGTTGTAATGATTTGGGCGTACTCAAGAGACTAAAGCCGTTATTGTCACCGTGAGCTTTCAGTGATTGCCGTATGCGTGTTTGTGTGTGAAAGAGAGACAGAGAGAAAGCAATAGCATTGCTTGTTATATAGCAAGCTGTTATCCTGCCATCTGTCTCAAATGTGTTGTTTAAATATTCAGCAAAAATGTGCTACATAAAACTGTCATACCTTTAGGACAGATTTGAACTGGCTTGATTGTGTGATATTATAAAATGTCAGATCAGAGTTTATGGTCATTCCAGATTGATTATTTTTTATATATATATATATATAACTTTGATGTTTAATATCACTACTGTAATTGTTACATTACATTATATTATATATTTCACACATTTATTATTATTCACTCATACAAGAAATCAATAGATATCGATTTGTATCTGCTTCTTAAATAATTTCATGTTTTCTTTTTTCCAGGTGTGTACTCACCTGTAATGGGCGTGGCTTCCTGGCCTGGTGTAATAGAAAGTGACAAGGCATGGGAAAACTACTCCCGTCATAACAAAGAAAGGGTGAGAGAGAAAACCAGAGAAAGAGGGCACAAGACAGAGCGAGAACGTGAGAGAGAGCGGTACAGAGAAACAGATCGAGAACACAGTCCATCCTCCCAAGACCACAGAAGGTAAAACAGCCAATCAACAGTTGGATATTTAATTGGAGCTGTTTGTAAGATCTGTGAAATTTCTTGACCAGTGCAGTTTTCTTTCGTGTCAATGCATTTCTTATTGAAACAAAATAATTACCAGATGAGGTGATTCGGGAGAGGGTCATTCTCATTCTTGAGAGCATTTGATTGGATAAAAATCTGTGTAGTGCAAGTTGAGTCATCAGTATTATTGGTTTGTTCTCCCAAAAGAGAAAGACTGGACATATTATCTTCATTTTGTCAATGTTTTGGAGTACTGGCATATAGATGACCTTTTTTCATAGACATCTGTTTTTTTGTTTGTTTGTTTGCTTTAATTGAGGGAATTAAAGTTCCAGCCATGGATCAGTTGGTACAGATCTAGACCACATTCACAGACAGCATGACATAAGCATATGTGTGGGAAAAGAAGAGATGATGTGGAGAAAAACAGTTGTGGTGGGAAAGACGACAGGAAGATGAGACTTAACAGAACTGTTTATCTGTTTGCCTGTCTGTCCATCTGTGTGTGTATTAAAGATACACGCTTTTCTTGCAGAGGTTTTGCAGTGTGGACAAAATAAAGAAAATTATAGAGGACACATTAAGGAAAACAGGATTTGCCTTGCTGTTTTGAAATGAGATTTTTATATACCTTGACCAAGCACAGAATCAGCGTGCACTTGCACAAATGGAAATTCTGTCACCATTTTACTCAACCTCATCGTTCTATCTAAACTGTATGATCAAAAAAAAAGTTTGGAAGTCAATGGCATGAGGTTGAATAAATAATGACAGAATGTTCTTTTTTGGGGTGAACTATCCCTTCCCTTTATCCAAAATGCATTAATCATAATGAATTATTTAACCCCAGTAATACTTCCATTTCTCTGTGAAACAGAGAAAGTTGAGTCTCAGCTTGTAATTTCTTGGAACAAGGAAACCAACATATTCCTCAGAAGTATTGCTTTTATGCTCATTTTTTGGTGATCCATATTTAGTTTTCTTTGACCTCACACATTTCTGCTCAGAATCTGTGCTGTGGTGGCAGTATATCCAATGTGAGGTCACATGAGGAGACAGCTGAGATTAAAACAGGCCAGTAGAACAGCTGGAAAGCACACTGTCACACTTGTGAAGGCAACATGCTTTCTCTCTTTTAGATTATCTTTCTCTTTCTCTCGTTTCCAGGTTCTTTCATGCACACACATAAAAACCACACTCTTCTTTACTTTATGTCAGATGTTTAAGTTAATACCTTATGTTAAAGTGTTTTTTTGTGTGTGATCGAGACATAGAGAAAGAACCTGAGTGACCATATCTCAATATTTGGATGGGTATATCCTCTCTAGTGCCTTAAGGGTTGCTTTTTAATCAAAAAGTATGACAACGTGCTCAATAAAATGACTGCCAAATCTCAACATGAGTCCTCTGACTCACTGCTGGGCCTGTGCGAGCCGAGGACACACACACACACACACACTTTTGGCCTGGTACCACGTAAACTAGGACTGAAGTTGTCACACGCAGCCGCCCATGCCAAGGCTTTGAGGGTATGTTAGCAGCTTAGCGCCTGTGCCGTTTCTCTGAGAGAGCAGAGAACCTACTGAGTTACATATTCATTCAGCTCTCAGATCCTCTCTCTCATATATACACTGACAAATCTGTGTCTTCTCCATCACTGTTTTACACAACATCCACTCAGAAGCTGCACAATCGATCTCTGTCTGCCACACGCTGAGTAAATGACAAAACTCTGTTCACCATACACAACCTCTCTCGCTTTAGCACATTCTGAGAGAACTTTACATCTAAGATCCTGTTTACGGCTGGAATTGAATATCCATTTCGAGGAATTTGATCATGAGCTGTAAAATACTGGTGTTAATGGGGTCCAAAATATTTGTTGGTCCAATCACTTAAGTTCAGAAACGCATTTGACACATTTCATGTCCAGTGTAAACACTCTTTAATGCTGTGTCCTGGACAGCAGTGACTTTAAACTTTTGACAATTTAGAAAAATACTATTTAAAAAAAAATAAAAAATTGCATATACAGACTTTGCTAGACATCGTTAGACATCGTTAGTGTGACGTATGAAGTAATGCAAATTTGAAATGAATTTGAATAAAAGTAGATGAATAAATTAAATGAATTTGAATAAAAGTAAATTAATGAATGTAAATAAATAAATAAATGCATGCATGTATGTATGCAGGCTTTGTGATAATTACTATCCGTCCAAAAAATATACTACTGTTCAATAAATTTAATAAATTTGGGATGGTTTTTAAAGTTTTAAAATGACCAAGGCTACATTTATTTGATCAAAAAATATGGTGAAAACAGTTATTGTGAAATATAGTTATTTAAAATAACTAATGTAAAATCTAGTGTAATTTATTCCTCTGATGGCATTCTCATATGCTCAAGAAACATTTCTTATTATTATCAGTGTTGAAAACAGTTGTGCTCCTTAATATTTATGTGAAAATATCTTGTTTGCTTGCTACTAAGTGGCTCAAATTAAATAGTTACATACCTGGCAAAACTGGGCACATCCAGTGATTTTTTTTTTTTTTTTTTTTTTTTTTTTTTTAGTACATGTAATAATACCTTTTAAACATAATTCATTTGTCTTGCCTGATCCCTCATGATCAGATCATCCAAGATGAATGTTACCAGGTGTAAACGGGCAAAATCAGCATTCAAACAATCTGCCACACAACCTTTTCCTTCTTTTCTCACTTTGCCCTTTCTCTCACTCACTCTTTCACTTTAATCTGGCCGGTAATGCTTTTAGCAACTGGTTGGACATTTGGTGAACATTTGTCCCCTAGATATGATCTCAATCCTGTGGCTCACAGAGAGGACTGGCCTGTCTTCAGTCCAGCTGGCACGACACCTACACACACTCACACAGACACCCACATCATGTCTTACTCATTGTGCCTTTATACATTTATAAGTCCCAGAGGGCCATGTATGTTGTTCAAATCTGTTTTAATTGCATGAAGGACAATTTGCAACAGCATGCGACACACCAACACAGATTCATGTGGGGCTTTCAGCAATGGTTGCTAACAATAACATAATTTGATTAACAATGAGAAATACACAGAAAGGAAACATATTTAAATATGTGTTACTTAAATGGATAGTTCACTCAAAATGTTTTGTAGAAGTAGGATTTTTATTTTTGTGTGAACTGTGCCTTTAAGTGACATAAAAACATTTGGCTTTCTGTATGCTTCACACTGACCACTGCCACCACAAACTCTTTTGTTCCCTGTCATCTGATTAGTGTTTCCAAGACTAATCTATAGCACATCACCTGAGGGCCGGAGCTTTTAGCTGACTGCTAATTACTGATTGAGGGTCAGGTTATTGAGTTTGTCTCTTTTCTCTGTCTCTCTCTTTCTTTCTGTGCAATTGTGCACTGAAAGAGAGAACGTGGTTAATGTGCACTTAGAGGCTGTCATTAGGATACATCACAATGGCTGCAAGTTGAGCCATTTCAGAGATGCGGTGTGTTTGCGTGACAGTGACCCTGTAAACATGTAGAAGAATATGAATATATTTTAATTTCTGTGTATTTTAAGAGTGTTGGGGAAGCTACTTCAAAACTGTAAGCATTTTAATTGGAATATGATATAACTGAAGATAAGTCATACCTAACAAGTGTATCATTTTAACATGTATTAACATGAAGAAGGTTCCATTAGCCTTAAGTCCCTTTTACACCAAGGACGATAACTATAATAATAACTTTTTGAAGTTTTGAGAAGCTCAGAAAATAGCAACGTCTACATCACAGATATAATGATACCAACACAGGAACATTAGAATCTCTTTCAGAATGATTTTTTTTCAGCCAAGCAGAATCCACCAGACTTTGAAGAGCTTGAGCTTGGCAACATAACTGCAGCACACACTTACACGATAACAGAATGTAATTGTCTGTTGGTGTGGATGACAATATAGTTATCATTATAGTCATCTTTCTTACTTTCTATAGTCTATTGTATATATCATGTCAATGCATGCTATTGTTGAGGACATTAAATGATTGATTGATTGAATTGATTAAATTATTGTGCAAAGTTGCTCAAATGCAGCGTAATAGTTGGCAAGTGTGAGCATTAGCTTAGCACCATTAGCTTAGCAAAATGCAAAAGTCAAAGTCCGTTGATAACAATTCCCAGTATGCCATGCAGTTGCTGCTTATGTTGAGCATTTCAAATGGTCACTTATGAGGTTCCTTGGTGGTTATTAGGCAGCTACCTTGGCATGTAGTAGGTAGTTAGGCATCTTGTTAGGTTTTAGAACAGATCTGATGTGCTGTGTTATTTTGCCTCATTGTGCTTGAATGTGTGTGCAGTGAGGAGGAGCGTGCATCTCGACGCAGGGATCACAGTCATCACGGGAGCGAGAGGTACAGGGAAAGCTCGGGAAGAGAAGGAGCGAGGGACAGACATCGAGAACGAAGACACAGAGAAAGGAATGAACAACATAGATCCTCACGCAGGTAACGCACAGGGTCAGAAATTCACCATGGTGCAGGACAGTAAAAGACACCAAAGGTGACTAAAGTGTTTCCCCTAGATGTTTCAGATAGTGAATTCCTCTGTTTGTTTTGAATCTGTTATCTAACATTTGATATATTTCTCATAACATTCTATTCTAATCCTATCTAGTTATGCGTTTAATTCCTCTACTGACACCATAGTGACCTGTGGCTGTCAAATATTGCTGAATATGTAGCTAACATGAAGTGCTTTTCATGGAAAAACAAGCAAAAACAAACTAAACCAGCTCTGAAAACACTTATTGCTAAGAAGTCATTCCCAACAACATGAATCGGTGATTAGATCAAAATCTGCTGTGACAGTAGACAGTAAAAAGCTGTAAAATCCAATATAGGAATTTTATTCAAAATGTATTCTGACAGAGCATTTCTGTATAATGACATCTTGTGTATTATTTAGAGCAGGGGTTTTCAATAAAAGTTCCAAGAGGTCCAGTCTCTATGTTTCCTTCCCAGCGGAGGCCTGGACAATACTTTTTTGAAATAGTTATACATTTCCATCGAGACAGCCGTAGTACTTTGTAAAAGAAAATAAAAAACCTAAATGCTCAAAATAGCCATCAAAAATTAGAATCTTGGGCCCAGAGAGCCAAATCAGTGATGTCTAAGAATTTTTACCAAAATTTTACCAAAAAAGTAAATATTTCTCCCAACTGGATATAAAAATAAAAAGGTTAGATCAGATGTTTTAACAGGCTATTTTTTATTTTACATTTAGACACCTTTGTGTATGGCACATTGGGACTGAAAAAGATACCGGGGGTGCAGGGTTTACCTCTTAAGAAAAGTATAGATCCTTCTTATATTTTGCTCAAATCAATAAATTACCAAAACTATGTCAAAACTCTTGTCAATCAAAACTCTCATCATGAGGACGAAACTAAGTTTAGTAATTTAAAAGTTTTTTTGTTTTGTATTTGTCTTCCCTTGTCATCTCTAAATAATTTTCCAAATTCTAACATTTTTTATTATGAAATGCTCTTTATATGCTGAATAATAATGCTAAACGTATGAAAAAAAAAAACATCTAAAAGACGTCACGTCAACTTGTCTCAAACCTGGTTTAATTAAACGGTCAGAGTCATCTGTATGACAGATAAAAATAATTGTATTTGATGCATTCTCATTATCTGCAGTTTTTTTAGCGAAAGTATCTATTTTGCTGCTACTGTTGTTAAAATAACCGCGTCTCTACATCTCTTGATGTGGCGCTTTAACGTCTTTATCGGGAGAAAGCAACGCGCATGGAGCGAAAAGGGCTTGAATAAAGCATTTTTGGCTCTTGATAAAAATATTATAAATATAGCTCTGAAAGATCATTACCATAAACAACTAGTGCGTGTGGTGTGGCCTCATTGTTTTGACGCGCTGCTCACTTTAATCTATAGAAACAGTAAAATGTAGAGCTATTTCCATATTTGATTTTTATCTTACTGCCGTGATTTTTCAGATACATTGTTATTTTATATACTGTATTTTTTATTATAAATGCCATTTTAAGAGATGCTAGGATAAGCTTCAGCATCCCTGCTACCTTTTATAGGACAAGCAGTTTTAAAATGTTATTTTTGTCTTTATTTTATTTGATGCTCTCATAAAAGTAAAAATACCCCTGGAAATTCATTTCAGGGTGCAAATATTGTCCCTTAATTTAAAAAAGGGAATTACTTAGTCTGGCAACACTCATACACTAACCCTAATTTGCATAAAAAGCCTGGGAGGGTCGAACAATTAGCCTTATGTACAAATCTACACACAAAACACCACAACAAATACATGTACAGTATGTTCACATGCCATTACAGCCTCACACCATGCAAAATAACACGCACACACAAACACACGCACACACACACACACACACACACACACACACACACACACACACACACACACACACACACACACACACACACACACACACAAAGGCCTACAAAGGTGATATTCATTTGAGGGGGCAAACCATCTTATATAACCATTATATATTTATAGATCATGTGACCTCCTTCTCTCTCTCTCTCTCTTTCTCTCATTCTCTCATTAGTAGCAACAGTAGGAGGCGTCATGATAGTGATGACGCAGATAGCCACAGGAGACACAGGCACAAACGCTCCAGACACAACCGAGGAAGCCTTGAGCCCAGCGAGGAGTGCATTGCGGACCAGGAGAACCAGTCAGAGGCCACAGAATAACTCCCTGGCCAGCTGGTGAGCCCATTTGTTGACCAATTGGAGGTCTTTAGTTTCGTCACCAGTCAAAGCCTGAGTGACCAACTGTGAATAGATTTTGATTAATCATATGCCAAACACTTGATAAGCCAATTTATGTTACAGTTTTAGCAATTTAACATTTAATTTCTTGAAAATGTAATTTATAAAAAAGTAAAAAGTGGTCCAAAGGGTACACTATTTTTTAATTTACAAATTTATTTATTCATTATTTAAAATGACTTCTTATTGTTTTGATGATACAAAATGGTATTTTTGTTGTGCCAAATGTTAATTTTGTTGAAGAAAATAATTATAAACATGATCAAGAAACGTAAATGTGTGTGAACCATGATTTTAGCGTGGAGAACGCCAGCAGATACTGACCTTCAGTCAAGGTCAGTCGGTACATTCACATTACACTATCGTTCAAAATTTTGGGTCAGTAAGATTTTTTTTTTTTTTTTAAAGAAATATTTTGTATTATAAATGTCTTTGCTTTTTAAATAAATGGTGCTCTTTTGAACTTTCTATTCATAAAAGAATCCTGAAAAAAAATTATCATGGTTTCCAAAAAAATATTAGGCAGCACAAACTGACACATTGATAATAGTAAGAAATGTTTCTTGAGCAGCAAATCAGCACATTAGAATGATCTCTGACTGATCATGTGACACTGAAGACTGGAATTAATGACATTTTACAAATATATTAAAATAGAATAGTATTTTACAGTAGTACTGTTTTCACTGTATTGTTGATCAAATAAATCCATCCTTCGTGAACATAAGACTATTTTTTCAACAACGTTTAAAAAATCTTACCAACCCCAAACTTTTGAACATTAGTGTACACACACACATATTGGGTTTTCATGTTTTATGGGGACTTTCCAAAGACATGATTTTATACAGTACATACTGTATGTTCTATCCCCTAAACACAACCTTCATAGAAAACTTTCTGCATTTTTACATTTTCAAAATAACATAATTTAGTATGATTTATAAGCTCTTTTCCTTATGGGGACCAAAAAAATGTCACTGACAAATAACATAAAACCCTCACGACATAAGAACACACACATACACATACAGTGCACACTAAGAATTCTCCCAGTAACACAAGTCTCCTTGTAGAATGACTTTATTGATCATTGAACCAAAGGTACCAACAGATACAATATACTGCACAAGCCAAAGCATGAGATGCCAGAGCACACACACCTTACCCCACAATGACACCTACACACACACTCATACACACACTCACACAGTGAGCCTTTCACACACCACTCTCTCCTGTCCTTTCTCCTCCAAAGTAAACAGAAAAAATCAGCAAGGCCGCCTAAATCTCACATTGTCATTATAAGCATTAGAAGTTATCATCCATTTTTAAAATAGACTATTAACATTGCTTTTCTTTTTTCAGTTGCTATTCTTTTTTTTTATTACTCACTATAGTTTATTTTCATATGCAACAGCATCTGAAACGGACCAACATAGATAGAACTACTTGGCAAATGTGTCTCCATGCCGGTGGATGGAGAGAACGAACCACTGTCAGAACGAACGAAACGAAGCCGATATCCGAAAGCCGTAGAAACAGAGAGAAATAAACCAAAAGTAATATTAGTCATTGTACAAGTGCTTGAATCTGTTTCGTTATCATCTTTTCAGACATCGACGTTTATAGTAAAGAATGTGCGTCCACTTCGATGCATTTTCTAACATGTAAAACTAATGGAATTGGCAATGTGTGTGTCCCGCCCAAACCCTACTTATCCCAGTATCCCTTTCACCTCGCGTCCGAAGGAAACCCCTCTCATGTGCAGCATCTTGAACGTCCTCTACGAACAACATTAGAGTGACACAATCTGACTACATAGAGCACAGTGCCAAAAATGTTTATACATCTGTTTCCGACTCCTCCGTGCTCCTCATTGCATCCTGAATTTGTTTTTAGACCCTCCCATGTCCTTTAGTACTGATTAAGAGCTCCGCCTTCTATCTATAACCAACATGATGCTCCTCTCATGCACAAATGTCATATTTATGCCTTGCCGATCGACAAAAGGGCAATTGTGAAAGCGCCTCCTGGTTGTGGAGTCTGACGAACGTGCTTCTTAGTGGGTGGAGTTATGTGGTTGGCTTCGCCTTCAGGTTTAGAGTCTTAGCTCCTACTACCTGGATGAGGTCCATGTGTCATTTCCTGCTCCTGGAGGGGCAGTCCGTGCCATAAGCCCCACCTTTTAAGGAAGTCTCGGATTCTAAAATCCACCATTTTTGTTGTCATGATAAGGTCTGTAGTGTAAGCTCCACCCCCTAGTGTGGGGTCAGTGTAATAAGCCCCTCCCCCATGCAGAGTAGTCCTATAGCAGGCTGCCAGGCCAAGAGACAATGGTGAGAGTGATCCGACCCCTCAGCTCCTTGAGTAGGCGGACTAGAGCCGTGTGTGTCATTCCCCAGGTACTCTTGGCGTTCACCTCCAGCAGGATGTCCCCACAGCTAATAAGAAAAAAACAGAGTTTCAGAATGTTCGAGTTATGACAAGAATGAGGGTAAAGGGAAAAAAATAGCATTTCATAAATTGTACTGGGCATAATAGTTTTTCTACATAAAGCATGGCTTCCGTACCGTATCCTTCCATCGTTGTATGCCGGTGTGCCCTCTACGATAGAGCGTATGAAGAAGGACTGGTTACAGTTGAGTTCTTCTTGTCCACCCACAATACTAAAACCCAGACTTCCAGACGTGCTCCTGCGGAGGACAATGTCTTTACAGCAGTATAGATGCCTGGAATGGACAGGAAATTCAAGGTTAATTTTATTGTCATTCAGCAGTTATACAAAGGACAAAGCATAGAATGCAAGAACACTTAAAGGGATAGTTCACCCAGACAGGAAATGATTCACTTTCATTGCATCTCTTTTTATATTGTCATGTTCTATTGGAACAACATGAGTGAGTAAAAACTGATTGAATTTCTGGTAACACTTTACTAAAAGGTTTTTGTTAACATTAGCTAAAGCATTAGGTATTGTGAACTATACTTTTACAGCATTTAATAATCTTGGTTAATGTTAATTTCTGCATGCATATACAGTATTAATTAGGGGTGTAACAATATATTGTCAATACAAAAATGCAACTATGCGTCATGTATATTGACAATCTGTATTGTGTATAGTTCACCTAAAATGAAAATTACTGTGTGAGAAAAAAATTCCATCTTTAGAGTTTTAGTGTCAGTACTTCATTAAACTACTATATATATTGTTGAATATAATGTATAATAATGCAATGGGGGAATATTTTTGTGGCCTGCATTATTTTAAATATATCTAGTCAGTGACAGAGTGCAAGCATATTCATATAAAATAATTCTGTGTTTTCAGCTTCAGAATCATGAATATTTTTTTTAATTCTGGTGTCACTATTGTCCTGTGCATTGGGTTACCAGCACCAAGTCCAAGCCTTTTCATTTACACCCCCAATGTAATACCAAATTTAGCATTTGAATCAACAGTATGAATCAACATATGTCTTGGTGTATCGCAGTAATATTGTATCGTGAGTTCAGTATCGTGATATGTATCGAATCGTGACATGAGGGTATCGTTACACCCCTTATGCATTTTAAACATTTCAAGTTGTATAAATTAGACAGGACACTGAAGGAGACACAGAAAGCAATGAGAGAAGAGAGAGGGAAACAGGAACAGGAAAGGACCTCAAGTTACCCAGAATGCTATATGTAAATTATAATTTGCCTAGATTAATATATTGTTCATTATTACTTAAAACCTAATGAACTTATGTTAACAAAGTGACCTTATTTTACAGATTTATAATTTTTGGGTGAACTATCGCTTTAAGAGAGCCATTACGTTGCGGTGAAAAGATACATTTACAATAAATAAAAGGTTCAGATGGAGCTTATCTTGGGGAAATAAGTGAGTTTCAAATGGCAAGAAACACTGAAAGTCTCGATTTGTATTCCAACACCGGCCGGTCCTTGGAAAAATGCTACTGTTGTGGATATTTACAATATCGAAAGCTAGATATCGACCATGTCTGACAGCTAACAGCATGAAAGTTCAAAGCTCACATTTAGAGTGGACTTCTGTGAAATGAGATGTAGAAATGGAGAGCAGAAAAGAGCAAAAAGAACCGTGTGAAGGAAAGAAAGACGCATAATTACAAGGAAAAGTTCAGGGAATGGGAGAGAAAGGTCTATTTAAAGCCGTCACACTTTCAAGAGTCTAAACCTGTTACAGCAGAGAGAGTGAGAAGGGCTTTCCTCAACCCCGCTCTTTTTTTTCTTCTCTTCTACACACAACTTTCTGAATTATGCAAATGAAATAATTCTAGAAGTTGTTAAGAAGGTTCACACTCAATCATGGCAAAGTGACTCTTTTTAATTTCTAAAGATTCATTAAATATGGGCAAAATAAAAAGCTCAGAGAAGGGAAGAATGTGGGGGAAAGACTAGAAAAAAAACAGCAATTAAAAAAGTAGTATTGCATTTGACACATTTACTTTGATACGAATAAAACAAGCCAAAAATACTTCCAATTAATTTAAGCCTGTTTCTTTGTGTCTATTCTGTTGATTGTACCTGGGCAGCTGGAGCCAGGACACCCAGAGGGGGGCGTAGTCATCATTAGGCGGGGGTAGTTTGATGTCTCCGGGTGAAGAGGGCGAGAGAGCGCAGGGGGAATGCAGGGGCGGCATGCAGTCCAGGGAGCTGTCATTAGGGGGTCTCATTTCTAGTACCCGCAGGACCACCGGGGACGAGGTGTTCTTCAGGTTAGCCACAGCCTCGCTCCGAGTCACACCCGTCAGCTCAACCCCATTCACGTTTAGAAGAATGTCACCTAGGAGACAGGATAGACATTAATAAAGAAATCACCATGCTCTAACAGATTGATTATTGCACAGCAGAGTTGTGTTGTCGGATGTACTTTTGTTGAGTAGATATGATTTATAGCCAAGTTAAAGGAGCCGTATGTAAGATTGTGGCCAAAACTGGTACTGCAATCACTTTCAAATTACTGTAGAGCGGTGTATCCCCCCCACCCCCCAATATCCTGGCCGTACTGTTGTCAGTGATATAAGTATTTGAAATGAACATGATTTCTTAATATCTAGTGACATATCAGGGCCATTTTATGATTAATTGAAATACATTTCTTACATACAGCTCCTTTAATTTTCCTCACATTTTTTATTGAATAATGTGCATACAGGGATTGTGCACAATATGATCAGAGAAGATTACTAAGAGTTTAAATTGGGTCATTTTTGATTTCATGTTGTCTTTAATACATTTGATATTAATTATATAAATATGAGATTAAGATGGAAAAGGGGGAAAGCAGGACAGGATCAGACATTCACCTCTGAGGGTGAGATGAGAGAGAGGCACTGTACAAACACACAAACATTCTCTCTCTCTCTCTGTGGACACTGATAATTGTTTTTCAGGATTCTTTGATGAACAGAAAATTCAAAAGAACAGAATTTATTTGAAATAGAAATCTTTTGTAAAATTATAAATGTCTTTAACTGTCACTTTCGATTAATTGAATGCATCCTTGCGGAATAAATCAATTATTATATCAATTTTTATATTAGCGTTAGTGTATTGAATTGATACGATTTTTCAATTAAAAATACATTTCATTTTAAAACGTAAATTACATTTTTTCAATATAATTATGGCATAGTATAACACTAGAGGAAAATATGCAATACTTTGCAAAGCTTGAAATGGCTGAAGTGCTGTATTCTACCTTTATTAAGAATCAGCTCGATAAGACAACAGGGCTCCAGACTAACTTTTTTTATTAGGAGCGCTGTAGCCCCTGACTTAAAATTTTAGGAGCGCAAGCAGAAAATTTAGGGGCACACCTTCACATTTTCCCCCTAAATAACTATTACAGACAAATGCTTTGATAATAAATAGATTAAGCGTACAGAAATTATGGTGCAGTTTTATTTTAAGATCACAGGGCTCCAGACTAACATCTGAGGGCCGCGGCTCTAAGTTCTACAGAAAGTATTTGGTAGCACTGTGGGATGACAAAGCACTGAGCTAAATTTGAGGTGTATAGATAAAGTTAAATTTAATTATTATCCTTCATAATGTCTTAATATTATTTCAAAAGCAAAATGAGTGACAAAATAGATATTAGGGAGTGAAAATAGCCAATAAGCACCCTCAGCAGCTGTTTACAATGGTAATTTAGTCTTCTTTTTTTAAAAAAAGTGTGAGTTTTCCTACTTCTTGAAACTTTCAGTTTTATAAATAGAGACAATCTTTAAAGGATGAACAAAAATGTTTTGGTCGACACATAAAAAAAAAAAATATTTTAATAGGATATAGTTTTGAAGTGCTGTAAAAAGATGTGTAGGCTACTTTCATAACCACAGTATACCATAGTTATAGTTATGTCTGGTTCAGAATACGCAATTTTTTTGTCTGTTACTATAGTCAATGTATCAGATTACACGATTTCGAGTCTCGACTCCTAAAAATCTTGTCATGTCCTGGACAAGAAACATTGTCAGACTACACATTGCTTTACGACCAGTCATCTCGAGCCGTCTCACACACATATTCACTCGCACATGTACACACGCACGCACACACTCTCTCACTCTCTCGCTCGCTCGCTCACTCACTCACTCACTTGCGCGCGGGCGCACACACACACACACACACACTCATTCACTCGCGCGCACACACACACACACTCATTCACTCGGAACCCTTCATGGAGGACCGTTAAAAAATTAATTGTCGTGATGTCGTAAACAAAGCATCGCAGACGCGACGTCGGTTGTCGCCCACTATGAACGAGATGAAATTTACTGGTCGCACATGTGCGACTGGATGTAAAATTTAGTCGCACACTCTCAAATTTTGGTCGCAAAATGCGACCATTTGGTCGCAGTCTGGAGCCCTGACAACTGTTATTACTGTACACATTTTGAATGAGAATGAGAAGGATAGCTAGTAGTCCAGCAATATTTTACCGCAAAACTCTAAAAACCCATTTTCTTCCAAATATTGGACCCTCCCAGAAGCTTTTGTAGAATTCAAACTCTGGGTTTACTGTACCTTTATACAGCAAAACAAAGTCTAAACACTTTGATTATGTGTGTATGTGTCTGTATTTGATGCTCTAAACACACACACACACAGAGGCGCGCACACACACCAGCCTGTGCATGATCAC
Organism: Scardinius erythrophthalmus; assembly: GCF_964197995.2. Classification (NCBI taxonomy): domain Eukaryota; kingdom Metazoa; phylum Chordata; class Actinopteri; order Cypriniformes; family Leuciscidae; genus Scardinius; species Scardinius erythrophthalmus. The sequence goes on along the minus strand of NC_138231.1, from coordinate 35,043,215 downwards.
ACCTTCACACACCTACGTTCATGTCATATGTGACAGAAATAAACCGTAAGAAACTTCCATAGGCTCAGTCGGGAGCTGATAGAGCGACAGTATGGCAGGTGTATGTGTGGGAGTGTGTCATTTTCTAGTGTTATTTGCATATATTTACAGAGCTGATGACAGTCATGCATATGCAGTAGCAGGTGTGTCTTTGTTTGTGTGTGTGTACTTGGATTCAAAAGGAGGAAAGATCAGAGGGGCACCTTGGAAAGAGGTGTGTGGCTTTGTCAGATGTTCCTGAATAGGTTAAGGTTTGTGACGGTGTACCTTTGCAGATCGAGCCCTCCTGTCCCACCACTCCATTGGGGTCGACGTTGGTGACGTAGACGGGCAGATCCCACCCCCTGCTGCTCATCCCACCGGCAACCGTCATACCGAGAGAATCATGCGGCTCCTTTAACAGAGTCACCGTCTTCTCGTAACACGCAGGCTTTTGGCACGAATCCTGGAATGGAGGAATGGGAAATGAGAGATTAATTCGCTAAAGTTTTGTGCAATATTTCAGTGCAAATTATTCGGTGTATGACATGTGGTTATCTATGACTTTTTGTTGGGCACGGATTGATGCTTTCCTGACGCCACACATAAGAATAATGTCTGAACACATGACTGCCCGAAGCGTGTGTTTGTAATAAATGTTGAGCTTGCAGGATGCTGTGATATTGCTGACCGCGGCCAAATTCTGCCTTGGATCCCCTCCAAAAACAACAAACACAGTCGCTAAGTTCTAACTTAATAAAAAGCATTATTAAAGTTCAATAAAAGGCCTGTTTATATTTAGTCTGAGCCTCCGGCTACAGCAAATCAGATCTGGAGTTAGTGTGTCAGGTTTATCGCTAGAGAGAGAGAGAGCGAGCGAGCGAGAGAGAGAAAGTGTGTGTGTGTGTGTGTGTGTGTGTGTGTGTGTGTGTGTGTGTGTGTGTGTGTGTGTGTGTGTGTGTGTGTGTGTGTGTGTGTGTGTGTGTGTGTGTGTGTGTGTGTGTGTGTGTGTGTGTGTGTGTGTGTGTGTGTGTGTGTGTGTGTGTGTGTGTGTGTGTTAGGCCGTGTCTAATTTGGAGGAGTGAAAAGCCTCTGACTATATGCTGCCAGAATGTTTTCACCTCTCTTAGTGTGTAAAAGAGAATTAACAAGAGTGGTGGAGAGATAAAGGAGAGGGTTTGGTTTGGTCTGGTTTTATAGAGGGTTGGGCATTTGTCATGCTTTTCATTTAAAAAAAAAAGCATACAACAGGAAATTACATCATCGAGAGGAACCCTGCAGATTGTCATTACCGTGTGTCAAGGTTAATAACTCTATTAAAATATCGGTAACACTTTACAATAAGGTCTCATTTATTAACATAAGTTAATGTATGAACTAACAATGAGCAATACATTTGTTACAGTATTTATTAATCTTTGTCAATGTAAGTTAAAGGAATAGTTCACTTAAAAATGAAAATTATGTCGTCATTTAATCACCCCCAAGTTGTTTCAAACTTGCATGAATTTCTTTCTTCTGCTGAACACAAAGGAAGTTATTTTGAAGAATGTTGGTGAACAGACAGTTGATGGACCCCATTGACTTCCATAGTAGGCGAAAAAATACTATAGAAGTCAATGGGGTCCATCAACAGAAGAAAGAAATTCATACAGGTTTGAAACAACTTGAGGGTGAGTAAATGATGACAGAATTTTAATGTATAGTTAATGTTAGTTTTATTACCTTTTCATGTGGTGTGACCAAAGACTTAGTTTATGAATTAATAAATCAAAACTTTTTTTACAAATAGTGTTGCTAAAAAGATGTGTACACTACACTCACATGTAGCCTACTCAAGTTGGATAAAAAATATATTGCGTTTTTCTTGATGGCTTCACCACATTTTTACAGTCAATGGGTCTCATTCATGAAACATTCGTAAATATACGCGTAAATATGTGAGTGATTTGCGCGTAAAGAGACATTCCCGAAAATTCTTCTCCTGATTCACAAATACTTCGTAAACGTCAGATTTGATAGTGAAATGTGTGTGTGGGTTAATGAATTCCAGTCAGTCGTAAATGGGACGCGCGTGCACGCTCATTCTCTCAATTACCATAAATACCGCCCATTAAAACCGACTGACAACTATATGCATCATATTATGACACGAAACGAAGGATTTCAACGTTTTCTCAAAAGCGAATGAAGAAGAGAAATTTCTCAGATGCAGAAATTTAAGTTTTATTATCAGAAGTTCATTCAAAACGCCACATTTTATTTTCAAGCGTACATAGTGGCGTATCAGGTCCTAAAAAAAAGGGATTTTTTAATGCTTTTACCTAAATGCTTTAGGTAAAAATGCTTGGCAGCATATTATATGCAGTTAATGGAGTTTCATCTGTTAATCGAACAGTCCCGTGAAAAGAAAATGGTTCGACATGAAGCTTGACTGCAACACTTGTGACTTGCGGACTTGTAAAAAAAAAAAAGAAAAAAAAAAAAGAATAAACAGCTTGAATATAAAAAAAATTAAAAAAAAAAAAAAGACTTGCGGACTTGTGTTCCGTTTGCAGATGCTATTACTGGCTCTCTTAATATAAGTAAAAAGAAAAACCGTATGTAATTACTATATATAATATTTTTTCAAAATGCTGTGTAAATATGTACCCGATTAAGGTGAATTAAAATGCAGCCTTATTAATGAGCAAAACGTTCGGATGTTAAACGCACTATTTACGCGTGGCTGGGAGCAGGTGTAGATTTCTTTCGTACCAACTAACATTTGGAAAATACGAACATTTTAATGAATCCGAAAATTTACGCCAGAACCACTTTACACACGATTTACACAAAAATTCGTTCTGCTTGTGTTTCATGAATGAGACCCATTAAATGTAAACTTTTCTTATAGTAAAAACATTTTTAAATCTCATTAAACCAACATTAATACAAAGTGTATACATTTCTAAGAAAAATTTGTTGTTGCATTTTTCTTTACCGTGGACATTATTAAGGTGCGGTCACATTAGTTACATTTTGTGTGCCCTTTGTTTATTGACAACAGTGCAACGATGTATGAAGCACATCTCACACAAAAGTTACTTTCAAGCCAAGCAGCTTTCTGCTGTTCACAATGGTGAATCCACATGAGCAGCTTCAACCGGTTGGGAAATCTTCGTCCCAATGCAAATTTCTCGATCGTGTGGATTTCGATTAAAATGACTTGATTTCACCCATGTAAATAATGGTAAATGACTCCGCAGTCCGCACCTTTATTTGTCATTGACTCTTAAACCAGCAAACCCTCACAGATTGGTCTGCGATGTTCTTATCAGCAGAGGAAGGAAGGGAGAGAAAAATGACTACCGATGAATTTGAGTTTTATTAGAACAAGGAAAGTTGTCAGTGCAGATATTGAGCAGCAGAAAATCCCGTTTAGAAGACACTAAAATCCACCCTGCCACGGCTGTGTTTCTTCCTTCTGGGTTTTCTTCTGTTAATAGGTTTGGAGACGGCTGTCTCAGAGGAGTGTGTGTGTGTGTGAGCTGGCTGATTGCGTGATTCTTTGATGTAGAAGCAATAGGCTTTCAGATCTTTTTCCTCAATAAGAGAATGTTTAGTAAAGTGGTGCAGAGGGACTGGAAATAAATAGTGTGTGCGGCTATGCTCATGAAACCCACCAGTAAAGACTGCTCAATATCCACAGGCGAGTAGGGCGGTGGCCCTTCCATGTTCCATGGCGCCTCCTGTAGGATGTCTGGAGAAGGGATGTGAGTCTGGCGGGACACAATGAAGTGGACGCGGTCCTCACTCGCCTGTAGAACACGTAGCAGGTGCCATTAGTGTCCTGCCTTATGTGATTTTTAGGTTAATACATGAGCTTATATGAATGTTGAAACATATGCTAACTAGGGACAAGATAACTAGCTTGACGGGAACATTTCATTCTAGAGAGCATTTGATTGGACAAAAATCTTTGTAGTGCAAGATGAGTCATCAGTATTTATTCAAAAATAATTCAATGATAAATATTAGTATGTTAAAACTTATTATTGGATGAAATTATTTAGCTCCCTTTATATTGTGTGTAGGAGATCCCTTGCAAGATGTTCTCAAAGATAACAAACATGGGCTAAAAGCCACCAAATTGCATGGGGCTTTTAACATTGGCGTAACGGTGTTGGCCTAACATTTGCCGTCTACCGCAGAAACCTTTCGAACTCTACAGGAGAGCAAACAGAGGACAACAACTTCCCTGAGGAACGAGCAGTTCAAAAACTGAATTTGAAATTTAAAATAGTCCGTTCATACCTAAGGAGAGTGTGTGCGTAATGTCTCATTACTCTCCGGACGTCTAGGAAGCACAATTACCAGATGTTGTGACTGCCAATGCCTTCCAGCTCCAGCTCAGTGTGCATGTGTGATTATATCTCAGAAGTGTGTACTTATTAAAGAAAAACTAATATATATGGAGATTTGGGATCCATGCTGCAGTCTGTGTGTATGTGTGAGCTGAAGGAGGGCACGGGGCTCTAGTTTTTCCCTCTCTGATTTATTTATCTTCATCCCTTCCTCTCGTTCCATCATCACACTCTTCTCCATTAACCCTTTTCTGTTGACAACCTTGTAGCTGATGTTGCTTTCGAGCGCACACACTCGCATTGAGAGCCCGTGGAGTTCTTGGGAGTTTAGTGCTCTTTCGCTGCCTCTTAAATGATTGGGCCTTGCTTGTTATCGCACTAATTGGACTAATTTAATCAGTTTCCTGCCAGCAGTTAATCCATGTCAGAAACTCCTGCTGTGAGCGGCCATCTTGGTTCCTTCGAGACCAATCTGAACCAGACAGGAAGCAACAAGCTGAATAACAACATTCAGAAAGACCCACCACCACACTGAAATACATATCAGATCACACACTCACTAAACTCACTTACACACCTTTATGTCGTTATGACACACCTCCAACCACCGAGATGATAAGCTGCCACAAACCTTATTTAAGCTCTATATACTTTGCAATACTGCTCAAGGGACTTCCAATTTTATTTGGAACCATCACAATTGGTTTTTGGGACTCAGACTTGGTCTAGTTCTTGGTTAAGTCACCGTGTTATGAATGATTTACTGAATTAGACCCCACAGGTTAGGATTAGAAGGCTTTGTAAACATTCTTTGAAATGCTGAAAAGGCCTAGCAATAAAAGTGCTTAAATTATTTAGCATGACTTATATTAGGCTTTATGAATGACAACAATTCAAAAGTGAAGCTGCAGAAAAAAAATAATTTCTCTGCTGTTAAACTAAAGGCCTATTTACACCAAGCATGAAAATTTGCACTTGCAGTGCTTTTTTTTTTAAGATAAGGGTTTGGTCTTTTTTTTTTTTCAAGCACTGAAGTGGGTTACTACTTCTATTATTATTATTATTTTGATTAAAAGATTAGCTCTGGAAATTTGTTACATTGCTGGAGAAGTTTCAAATTAATGCTATGTGTAAACACAGCCATAAAATGAATGGTTTGCGGTTAGGACATTCTGACAAAAAGTCTGCTTGTCAATGAGTTTGAGCCAATCCCATAATTCTGAAGGAGCTGATGCAATTACTCCATTAGTTTAGTTGTAAGCCTGTAATTTAGAAGTCAAAAACCATGATTATTTGTGTCGTGGAAGCAAATGTTGGTGAAATTGAAATAGACGAAAGAGCTTCTCACAATCTGTGTGGATGAAGAAAGACTGATTCTTTCACTATATTACCGCCAGCACAGCTGTTTAAAGGTCATTTAAAGGTGTTTTACCTGCATTGTGGTGATGAAATTTCACTGCAATTTTAGATGTATTCCATAAAAGTTGCTATTGTCAGACAGACTGTATTTTGCTAAAGCAAATGTAATCTGTATTGTCATATGGGCTATATTTAGCTTTTTATCATGAACAGCCTGCATTTCGTTTTCATCGGTTTGCACAGTTGTATTAGAGATTGACTTCGAATTGCATTGATTTTGAATAGTTCTGATGCATATTCACTATTGATTTGTGCCGTTTGTCACCGTTTTGTCTGTTGGTACACACAGGCCTTAATACTCATCACATTACCTTTGACCTCTCCCATAATGCTACTCACCTGAATAAGCAGCGCGGCATGCTCGGGGGCGCCGTATCGCAGGTCGTGGCCGTTGATGGCCAGCACACGGTCGTCGACCCTCAGCCTCGCGTCACGGGCAGCCAGCCCCCCCTCCAGCAGGTGGAAGATGAAGACGCCGTGTTCGTCAGGCCTGCGCACCAGCTTGATGCCCAGCTGTTCATCTGGAGCCCTCTTAACAAGGACCACATGCAGGCTGTCATCCCGGATGGTGGGGGTGTGTGTGGAGAAGGCCTCCGTGGGGGAGTGGTGGTGGGACCGGTAACGGTGGCGCTGCTCACGAAGTACGGTCAGCCGCAGCAGTGTGCAGGGCTGCTTCAGAGCCGCCACAGCATAACAGTGAGGCACGTTACTGATGTCTATACCATTCACCTGAAGGGAAGAAATCAAGAGAACTGTTGATTTGTTTGTCTTTGTCTTTTTTTGCATTACATTTTCGAAGCTCAAACAGCGGAGGATGACACTGGTAACTCTAATGTCATGGGTTCAATTAGCAAGGAATTTCCTGCAATGTAAGTCGCTTTGGATGAAAGCATATGGCAAATGTAAATATAAAAGTAGAGAGAAGACAAGAGATGATGGCAATGGGGGATGGTGAAAGGGATCTGGAAATGTTGCACGCCGAATTGGAACCAATGTTGTAACGAGCACCAGAGCTCAGTGTTTTTGAGTGTACACTAATTATTATAGCAGTAAATACTTTCTGGCTTTCTGCCATTCTAAGGTTTAGAAAGGGTTAAATATGCTTCAAATTTGTGTTTATTTGTTAAATGCTTTGATATTTGATTTTTGATATTTTGAGCTGCCAGTAAGCTGTAGTTTTCTCATTTTTAGGGATGCACAATGTATTGGTACCATATCAGTTATGTCGATATTTAGACCTTTTTAGTCGATACTGGACTTTTAATTGTGCCCATGCTCATTTCCTCTATTTTTTTTTTATTTCGATTTTTTTATTTAAAAAACATATAGACCTTTTACATTTACACCTTTGCCGGTATCTAACTCTCACTTAAAGCTTATATTTAAACTAATAATTTTATGTGAAATTCACTAGTAGTGTCTAAAAGAATTTCTGATATAGGCCATAAAATCTAAATAATTATATACTTTACTTAAATTAAATGTTAGTCTAATCACTACATCCCTGCTTATTTTACTTAACACAATTCAATTAAATTAAACAATTCCATTTAAAAATTAAAACAAAATCTGATTCTGTCTGGCTACATGCAGAATCCTCACACACTTCCCTTCTGAACAACAGATGGCGAAGCCCATGACAACATGTGCTATCAAAACCAGGACCATTCACTCCTACTGTACAATGACGTAACATTAGATCTAGCACACATACGCACCTTGAGGATCATATCCCCAGGTAGCAGTCTTCCATCCCGAGCGATGACCCCCTCTCGGTAGATATCCTGAATGAGAATGCGTACCAGAGGCGTCTCATTGCCCCCGACAATGCTGATAGCCAGAGGTTCACAAGGATCTGCCCTGGTGATCTTAATACTGGTGAGCTCACCATCAGGGATTAGATGATGCAGCTGAGGTAATGCAAATACTGAGAGAGAGAGAGAGAGAGAGAGAGAGAGAGAGAGAATGAGTATCTGTAATCAGTGAACTCCCACATGATCATTACTTTCTGTGCTACACAAACAGGGCTTCTGTCCAGACCAAAGCAAGGCCAAACATGACTTCAAGCCTTAAAAAGCATTACAGTGGTCCATCAGAGGAAGGAGGGAAGGAAGGAAGGGGGGTGCAAGACTTTATATTCTTTATATTCTGAATATAAGATTTATATTCAAGATAAATCTAACAATTAAAGTGATGAAGTTAACTTTTGTTTCTAGCATTTTACCCACTAATGTGCATGATTCAGATAAACTACACTCTTAAATTACAGGGTTGTTTCAACCTTTGGGTTTGTCCATATTTGACCCAAACATGGGTTGAAACAACCCAGCATTTGTTAGACTGTACATTCAAAGATCTGGGGTCAGCACAATTTTTGGTTACTCTTTATTTTGACACATTAGACACTCTACTAACTATGAGTAACTTTGCAACTACATGTCAACTGACTCTCATTAGAGTATTAGTTGACTGTTAGGTTAGGGTTAGGTGTTAGTAGAATATAGTCAGTAGAATATCTGCCGGGGACCATCAAAATAAAGTGTTAGCAGATTTTTTTTTTTTTTTTTTTTTCAGAAATTAAAAAGATTAAAGGGGGGGTGAAATGCTCATTTTCACTCAATCTCCTGTTAATCTTGAGTACCTATAGAGTAGTGTTGCATCCTTCATATCTCCAAAAAGTCTTTAGTTTTATTATATTTATAAAAGAAAGATAGGCTGTACCGAGTCTTTCCGGAAAAAAACGAGCGGCTGGAGGCGGGCCGTGTGGGCGGAGCTAAAGCTGTGCTAACGCGCCGATCTAACAACACACAGAGACATTTGAAGCAGTTTTACTCACCGCCCGGTTCCAACGCACGACCGCGAACCTTTATCATTGTGACTGCTCGATCCTTAAGCATTAGACGATCTGCAAATCCGTCGATCTGGGCTTTGTTTATAAAACAATCATCGTCGAAATGCAGGGAACAAACAGTCTTGTACAACCTCCGTTGATGCTCTGGAAAAACAAACTCCATCCACTGGTCCCTTAACGCTGGGTTCTTTGGGAATCTGTGCAGGGTTGTCTTGCTCTGGCAACCAAAAACCCACTTCTTTGGTGACATTGACTTCCCTAAAGCCGACCATAGCGCTTTGATGATGGGCGAACTGCATGCCGCTCTCTTGCTCTGGTCTACGGTTGCGCGCGCCCGCGCTCTTCCGATAGAAGTGCCCTTAGGACCCATATAAGGAAATTCCGCTACATCTGACGTCACACATGCCCATATTCGAAAAAAACTTTCCGAAACTTGTGACAAACCGGAAGGAGCATTTTTGGAACAGAAATACTCCTTCAAACGTACAATTTAATTTTTTAAACTTTGTCCATGTTTAGCATGGGAATCCAACTCTTTAACAGTGTAAAAAACTCAGTATGCATGAAATAGCATTTCACCCCCCCTTTAATACTTTAATTCAGCAAGCACATAAAATTGTTTAAAAGTGATAGCAAAGGTTTCAAATAAATGCTGTTCTTTTGAACATTCTATTCATCAACGAATCCTAAAAAAAAACAATCATAGTTTCCACAAAAATAGTAAGGAGCACAACTGTTTAACATTGATAATAATAAGAAATGTTTCTTGAATCAACATATTAGAATGATTTCTGAAGGATGAGACACTGAAGACTTTATATATTGCTGCCATAGAGCTAGAGTTAGTCAGACAATTATGGAAATATATACATACTGTACATTTATTTAGAAAATGCTCATTCGTTTGTATTTGTTCTGGGTGAGAGATTTGTTCTGCATCTGTAACTGAAATGACTGTAAACTACAGCTAGATTCAGTAACAATCTCTGTGATTTGTCTCTCCTTATCTTTATCCATCCCTTCTTTCTCCATTACACACACTCTCTCTCTCGTATCCGCCTGTTCTCCACAATCTGCAGTTTCTCTCTTTCAAAGTCAATATTTTCCTCTCATCTCCTCTGATTGCTTGCAGGGAGAAAGAAAGTGAAGCTCATTACTACTGCAACCAGTGTGTTACATAACGAACGAACAAACACACACACACTCATCAGTATTTTCCTCACTCATTTCCAATCTCTCAAGCAGTCTTTTTCACTTTTGTTTTCATTCAGAAAGCAACCCTCTCACTCAGCGTTCATCTGTCCAGTCCCTCTGTCCCGACACACTGCTTCATTTCCGTCTTTCTCTGATAAGTCTCCGCAGGCTCCATCTGCATTATTAAAGGACCATATGCTACTGCGGTGCTGAGCGGACCCAAACCAGACTGTCACCTTCTGACACATTATCCATTGATATTGTTTTATCATGCTATTAAACGCTATTGATGGGAAACTTCATTCCCAGAGGATGAGAACATGTTCGATTTTGTCTTTTGTAGCTGACCATTTCTTTGCCATTTCAGGTTCTTAAAGGGATAGTTCACCCAAAAATGAAAATTCATCATGTCATTATTTACTCAAGGTGTTCCAAACATGTATGAATTTCTTTATTCTGCAGAACACAAAAGAAGATATTTTGAAGAATATGGGTACTATAGAAGTCAATGGGGCCCATCAACTGTTTGGTTTCTGACATTCTTCAAAATACCTTCTTTTGTGTTTAAACTTATCGTTATGACACAAACAACTTTTTTAATATGCTATAATGCTTCATGACAGCACAGTTACACAGTTATAACCAAACATTTTTCATATTTATAAACTTGCCTACATTTGCTAATTTCATAATGCAAAAAATAGCAACTTGAAGAGATCAAATTTAACTAAAATATTGATGAAATCTAAATGATTGAAAGAACCATAGAGCTAACTTTGCCAATATGTGACCCTAGACCACAAAACCAGTCACATGGGTACATTTTTTGAAATTGAGATTTATACATCATTTATACATGATTTTTGGCATAAAAGAAAAATCGATAATTTTGACCCATGCACAAATATACCCGTGCGACTTATGACTGGTTTTGTGATCCAGGGTCACATATATATTCATATTGTAAATGTGTTCATGTGTTTGCATTTGTTCTGGGTGAAAGATTAGATTCATGCTGAAACTGTGCCTGAACAGACTGTAAACTACAGCTTCGGTAACAATCTTTGATTTATCTTTCCTTATCTTTATCCGTCCCTTCTTTCTCCATTACACACACACTCTTTCTCTGTTGCTTTCTCTCCTATCTGCCTGCTCTCCACTTGGTTTGTTGGTTTTAACTGGTTTAATAACTGGTCTCCCAGCTGGTCTTCTTCTGGTCTAGCTGGTCTCCTTGCCAGGTCAAGCTGGTGTTTAGCTGGTCAACCAGCTGGACTCCTGGCCTGACCAGCTGTCAAATGCCCAAATACAGTACTTGTAAGACACATACACTTACCCTCTGGTGGTATGTTGGCGTTTCTGAGGTTGTCACGCTCCTCTGAGGTGTCGTTGGCTACTGCTGTCCCGCTCTTGGTTCTCCTCAGGACACTAAAGGCTCGATTCAGACGCCGAAAAGAGCGACTACGCACCGACGTTCTGTCAAAGTTGCGATCTGTGAATAAACGTGAGAGAGAGATATGAAGGAACTGAGTGAGAAAGAAGGAGAGAGAAACTTCTCTGCCTGAACATGCCTGGACATGTCCCTCACACATCCTTCTGTCCACTTACAGCCAATCACAAATGAGTCGACACACAGTAGCCAATCAAATTTTCTCTTTTTTTAGCACTAAAATACATTGCACCTGCAGGCCAAGCAATGAACATCTGAAGTAAGCAGCACCTGCTGGTGCTGTATTGTGGACACTGCAGTAAGGTTATAACTTCTTCAGGTCACACCTGAATCAGCACAGAACAGTGCAGGACGCTTTTTTATGTCTGTTTATCTAACTTAATCTATAGATCACATACAAAAGTTTCACATTATAACAAAAAAAATAACTACATTATGTTGCATATGCCCTGTTTAACATTTTTAATACACCCAGGACGCTGAGAGACCCGCCAGGTGATCAGTGGAAAAGATATATAAAACTGTTGAGAATTTACTAATGATCAGTTAGGGATAATAAAATATAGTAAAGTTAGTTAATGTTCCTATTAAATAAAGTTATTATAAGTGTGGATTGATTAAAAGTGGTAGGGCTGACATTCTGGGTCAGAGGTTGATGAGTCTGTAAAGGTCGAAAACCCTTGCAATGTTTTTCTGTCTCATTCCTCAACTCTTTCAGTCTTTCTGTCCTGATGGACAGAGTTCTGACAGTGGCATTGACAAAATTGGAGGCAGACAGCTTGTTCAGCTGCAGTGTCACACTGTTTCCAGTCCCAAAGCCAGAAATGCTGGTGCAGCAGCATTTATTGTCCCCATTCTTAAGGCTTCACATTTCGAGGGGACGTCAGACAATGAAACATATCTGAACTACTTTGTGGAGGTCAGGAACTGGCCTCATAAAGTATTCATAAGGCATATTTGAACGTTCTCTATCTCCTCCTCTTTGTTTCTTTAACTGCAATATCAGTTTGCATGGTTCAGTTGAGCCTTTTCAGACTCAAACTGAAAAGTCTGAGCCTTTTCAGACATCCACTTTGAATTAATTTCTTTTTCATAAAACTACATAAATGGCACATAAGGCAACTTTGAACAATTGACATTAGTCAGATTAGCTGTTTCAGTAAGCATGAGGGAGAAATACAAATAATCATATTGTGGGGGACATCCTTTAATGTACATTTTATTTTTTTATTAAAAAATAAATAAATGCAACTTTTATTCTTAAGTAAAAAATGATATATATATATTTCGAATTTCGACAAATACACACAAACACAATTGTGTGCACTCACACTCACTCTTCCTGGAACCGCTGCGTGCTGCCAGGCTGGTGGTGCTCCCGGATTGGCTGTTATCTTCCACGCTGGGCTCATAGGCGGGGTTAACCAGGCCAGGCTCGTCTGATAGGAGGGCGATAGCAGAGGAGGGGCATCCCTCCCCGGGCAGTGCCGCCACAGTGAGTTCTGAGGTGCTGTCTGTGCAGTCTCCCTCCTGAGAGCGCCGCTTTCTCTCTGCGGAGAGGCCATAATGTGACGCTCCTTTACACCTGTGAGAACACAAACACACACACCGACAACTAGGTCAGCAAGAAACATTATCATACAGTGAATGTGTCATCATCTATGTGCCAATTAGCAAAGCAAAGTCACGTAGAGGAGACTGAATTATCACGTTGTTGCAAGAGTTGTACTTGATCTTTGTGTGTGTACAGTTGTGTCGCTGATGTGTTTACGCTGCTGTCGCAGAGAAGATCAACGAACAAATACGTTTCGCCCCAGGAAACAAACAGAATATAAAGACTAGAATATAAAACACCTCACCTTTGAAATGAGATTCCTTACATACAAAACTAACCATGTGCAAAAGCTATCTCTTACTGTAGATTACATATGAGCACATTCAGAAATAGACCTGCGGCTTATATTCGTACTCGAGAGCATTCCTCTAATGTCACTATGCTCACACACAGAGACATTGACAAACCAATAAACCATCAGCCCGTGATTAGACACACACGAGAAAACCCTCCCACAAGGTCATAGGTTTTCCTCAGTTCCCTGAATTCCTGAGCTTTACACTGAAACTGCTGTGTGATGTGATCATATGCAGTGAGAAGATATTTGAGGTTCATTTTGGACCAATGAGATTTCAATGCGGGTAGGACTATAGATAGATAGATAGATAGACAGACAGACACTAAACAGTTGGGCAAAAGTTGTAAAATAACAAGAAAATAAAATCATCTCAAAACAATTGTGAATGATGGCACCGCTATGGCAGCTACTGGAGCAGAGCTCTCTCCGAGGGGACGACTGTGAAGAGATAAATCAATGGGTGGACACATACACGCAAGCAGCACCAGGAGAGAAGCCATGCCTTAGGGACCTGGTTTAAAATCAAGCATTTTGTCTCACTATTCATGCCTGTCTACACACACATGGATGCTATAAAGGAAAGAAAGGGGACGTGTGGCAGAGAGCTTGACACTGGCCGTATATCTCACTTACTACTGACCACTGATTGGAATGCCTCAGGTGTGCAAACTTAATAACCCCTAAAAGAACAACGGCGGCTTTCACTCAGGTTCCGTTACAGTGCTGATGAAACACCTCAAATCCTGTTGGCAACCTGAAGACAATTACCTCACACTGGTTGATTGACATTGTTTCAGGATAAAATTACGGCTTAGGAGATTTCTGTGATGACTACCACTACCACTTTCATAACCTAACCCTGATATTTTATCGGACGATACAGGTAGAATGACAAACAGACAGAGACACAATGGTACATAGACAGACAGAGAAACTGGTCAAAAATGTATAATAACTGAGAACTCTTCTGAGGCCATCAAAAGCAATTAGAGTGATTAACTGAGAGGGAACATCATCTTCTTGTATTACATAACACAGGGGCTCTATGGAGACCAATCAGTGGTAAACTGATGTGGGACAGTGTTCGTTCACTTCCCCCCTTGATTCTTGTCTGTCAGTCTGAAACTGAAGTGAGTTGCATAGTTAAAAAGTACATTTTTACTCTTCTCTAAGAGGAGAGAGAAGAAAATATAAATGTGTAGATATACATAGCACACGAGGTTAATGAAGGGTCATTGCTTTTTTTAACATAAAATTGTTAAAGGGGTGGTATAATGCTCTTTTCACAAGATGTAAAATAAATATCTGATGTCCCCAGAGTGTGTATGTGAAGTTTTAGCTCAAAATACCCCACAGATATTTTTATATAGCATGTTAAAGTTGTCACTTTTTGAGGGTGAGCAAAAACGCACCATTTTTGTGTCTGTCCCTTTAAATGCAAATGAGCTGCTGCTCCCGGCACAGAGGGTGGAGCTTCAACAGCTTGTTTCCTTTTACCTCACACACACATATGCACTGAAAAAAACAAAAAAACATTTAGCCTTTTATGTTCAAACCGGAATCAGAAAGATGGAGAGACTCAAGAAGAAATGACAACATGTAGACAACATTTCTGAATGATTAGTTGATGAATTTATGTAGTTTATGAGTAGTTATCTTCTAGTCACTGATTAGCATATTCTGTCTTGATAATCTATAAATCGTGTTCCGGGGGCGGGGTTTATGTAAATTTTTGGGTTTGTGATGTCACTAACCCGGGAGGAATGTTGTGTAGTCCTTACCAGCCATTTGTTGTAGAAAAGCAATTTCTTTAAAAGAAAAGATCTCCCTTTGCTTTGAACTTTGAGTGTTTGCAGATTTTGTTTGTGCTCAAACAGCAACATTACACACTAACTAAAGTTAGAAAAGTGAAATCATAATCAACCACCCCTTTAATAAAACAAATGTACTCATTCCTCAGACCCAGAATTGTCACGACATTAGCTGAAATTTTTTTTTTTCCTAAAGTTTGTTTGTTTGCTTTCCTTTTGGGAGCTTTACAGCCCATAGTCACTATGAAATTACTTTTGTGTTCTACAGAAAGAAAGATAAAATATCAGCAATAGAATTTTAATTTTGGCATTGTCTTTTAGTGGAACAAGACAATTCTCAACGAATGATCATTGAACTCTGAACGCTGTAGCAAATGATGCTATCTGTTTTAATAAGGACATGCCCTATGCAATGTGTATATATACGAGAGAAAGAAAAAGATGCGACACAATGGTCTTGTCTGTTCCTTCATTAATGGGCTTAGGCAGATGTTAATTAAAACAGGCTTTCCTGCTAGAGATAAAGCAGCAATCTGTGGTCTGAAGTCATAAGCCGTGTCTTTGTCCTGACACACTCACGTGCATGCAGCCACAATAACAGCAATGCAGAGGTTGTTGTTTAATCCAAGCATCTCATTATATGAATGATGGCATGTGTCAGTCACCTTGCACCCAATTTCCTCTTTCATTTATATCCTCTCACACACATATACACAGCCATATGGACGGGCAGCAGGGCACAGAGCAACAGAGAGAGAGAGATTAACAACTCTCATGCACTTTTGCATCGCTCTCTCCCCATGTTCCAAACCTTCTTTTATTCGTTCACTTCCCTCCATCTATGAATCTTCCCTGGACACTGATCACTAACTTTCTCTTCTCATTCCCTTCGCTGTCATCCATCCCACATTATTGCAGTTTATATGTACCTTCTACTTTCTTAAAGGGACAGTACATCCAAAAATTATCATTATAATCATTGTCATTATTTACTCACCCTGATGTTGTTCCAAAACATGTATGCTGTTATTTTTTTTTCATGGAACACACTCAAATATGTGACAATCAAATATGACATAAAAGACAATCAAATATGCACCTGTGTCCAGTTTGGACGTCAATAACATGAAACATGATTGATACGAGTGTATTGTAACCACATATCACAACATCAACCTAACCCTAACCCTTTTTTGAGAGAGAGAGAGAGAGAGAGAGAGAGAGAGAGAGAGATGCTCTCGACAATCTCTTTTCCCTGTTTTTGATTGTGATTATGGAGATGTAGGCCATAGCCCAGTGAGACCTCATAGTGACCTTACAAAAAGAGGGAGAATTATGTCCTCTTCTCTTAATAATAACGAAATTAATCTCCAGAATATTCTGCTGGCTACTTACAGCTCGCACACACACGCTCGCACTAAATCCAGTACACTAAATCTTCGACTACATCAAAACACACAATGGTTTGAATCTAAGTCATCAAAACCAGATTGACGCTTCAATCCTCTTTTGAGTGAATGGATTATCCTGAACCTACCCAAATAACACAGCTCTAAGACTGGGATGTACTAGTCTTAGACACACATACAAACATATTTCCATCAGAGTGAGATATCAGACTCAATTCCTGAAACAGTCCCAATAAAGATCTGAACTCAAACACACACACATTTAGTGGGTGTGTGTAAACACATCATGTGCCAGTCATATGTTCAGTGTTGCAGGACTGACTGATTTTTGACTTATTCTCATGGTGGAATTCGTATTTTTATATTCATCACACAGACACACACAGACATTTCTCAAGTATATACTCTTGACTACAAATTATATATATATGAAACATTATATATGTGTATATTTGTCACATATATCTAGTATATGTAGAGAATGAACTATCATGAAAAACCATTGAAAGTAATTATGCATTCCTTTTGTATGTGCATTATATATTATTTTATATAGGCTATATCATTTGTATGTGCATGATAGATTATATTATATTATACATTTTGTACATTTCTCACATTTTCTAATAACTATCAATATAATGTTATTTACATGATTAACTAAAGAAATATAATAATTTCGGATCTGTTTACTTTTTTCATGTAGCTAACTAATTATGCATTCCTTATGTGTGTGCATGTGTATATTATATTATCTAATATACTTTTTTGTATTTTTGTCACATTTTTCTAGACTGAACTACGATACAATGTTTATTGACATATATTTAATTAAAGAAACTACTTTCTTTTTGCAGAGTTAATTATGCTTCCCTTAGGCCTGTATATATCATATAGATATACAGATAATGCTTAAACATGTGAGATATTCCATCCCTTCCCCCTGGAATCTCCACTGCTAGCCTGCTAATCCAGACCCAAGCACCAGGATAACACATGACTGACACACAGGGAGGAGAGGACAGAGATGTCCTCATCATAACTCACTGCTGAACCACTGAGATAGAGAGATATACTATATCACGCCATCACCAGACGCAATCAGCGTTCTTATAAGTAGCTACACCATGCAGCGGACACACACAAACACTCGCTTACTCGCACACTGCAGCAGTTAAAGAGCTTGAGACTAGTTGTCCGACAGACAGCATTGCAACGCAACGCTGCACCAGCACAAAATGCATTTCTGACAAAACTGCAGCACATTCAGTTCCAATTGACATCTGAAATCTCAGAGTGCTGCATATTGTGTGTGTACCTGCACCCAGCTCAGTATATCTGATGTACTGCAGGGGTCTCAAACTACCTGGGAGCCACTAGTTACAACAAAATGTGGTATATATTAATTGAGGGGTGATATAGTTTTAGTCTCTAATTTAAGACTCCTGATCATTTAATTTGAGGTCCAACTCTTTATCCATTTCTTTATTTTGTTAACAATTGTAGTGAGAAATGCATCATGGGAAAGTAGTGCTCGGTCTATCTGATCTCTTTAATTGCTTTGACATGTTTAACTTGGGAGGCATGCGCACACATAAATACACTTTAATCAGTCTTTGTGAAGTTTATCAAAGGAGGTGTCTTCCTCCTTATCTGTATTTAATCTGCTGATGAGTTTGAAGATCAGAGCTTCAGTGCAGCAGGAGGAAGGATTAAGGAAAGTAATAATCTCAGGGAGACAAAAGACGGCAAGGAGGAGGGAGAAGGAGACACATCTTTTTTCTTTTTTTTGTTGCTTTGGGTCTTTTGGAGTCGTGACATATTCACGTCAAGTAATTCATTGTCTGGTGGATTATACACTCATGGCAAACGCTCTGAGAGAACTACTAAGACCAGAGAAGAGGAGAGACCGATGAATGGCCAAGGAAAACTCTTTGGGGGACATTTTTAAAATCCACTTAAATTGCTCAAAATTTCACAGCCTGTTTTTTCCCCATTATCCTTTTTTGAACTCTGTAGCTGCATTACCAGCAGCGCCAAATGGAAAGCTGGACTTGTCTGCCATTGGTTGGGCAAACAGATAGTCCCTCCCCAGACTCGCACCATTAGTCGAGCCAATGTTGAGAGAAAATGTGCTTCGTCAGATCAGGCGGTGTTCTTAAACAAAGTAATGCTCATCTTACATAATGCTGGGAAATGAGGACTTTTTTCTAACTAACTTTTCTATTTTAACACATAATAAGGAAACCTACTTATATCTCATTTAAAATTAATTGATTAATACATTCATACTATATTTGGTTCATTAATATTTCCATCTTAATGAAATATTTGATGCCATATTATATGATAATTTAGACTACATATATATTATACTAATAGTGCAATAGTATATATTTCTGAGTCATCAATGCATCTGAAGAGGCTTTTTAAAAACACAAACAAAAATAGTTTTTCACAAAAGTAAAACTACATTTATCTCTTGTGAACACTGACATACACTGACTGCATTGACCGGTTCCCTGTGCTCTCCCCCGTCCTATGAAACTGTATCATGCGACTAACTCAGCCAATCATTGACATCACATTGGCAGCAGCCAGCAAGGACAATCATGCAGACCTAACTTTCCATCCACCATCCCTCTCTCTCTCTCTTATACATTTTTCTATACCATCCTCTTCCCCAACCATTTCTGTTTCTCTTCTTCTCGGTGATGAGAACAGCAGGATGAAGACAGCAGCAGATTTATGTTCATTCCTCTACACCACCCCCCTCCCCACCCCCAGCTGAGCAACCGCATTGACTTTATTTCTCTCTCTCTCTCTCTCTCTCTCTCTCTCTCTCTCTCTCTCAGTGTGGAACCGGGACAGTGATCTGCTTTAGTTCTCTAATGTGTGCAGGAGATAGTGCTGGAGTGTCTGTTATCTTTGCTCTAAGCACTTAACATTGAGACCTGTGCTCAGTCTGAAGCGGTAGATACAACTGACCTGCTCCTATGGCAGACGGAGAATGCTCCCTTTGCATTTGATCAAATTTGCATGTGTTTCCGTGTTGTTCTGCACAAAGTCAGTCACAGCCAAGGACAAAAATGACACCCCAATGGTGCATTTTAAGTGTTTTTTTAAGACACTTGTGTACTGAAGGTTTAAAATATTTATCTACTCTAAGAGCACAAAAATATCTTTAGAGCAGGAGGTCACTGTTGGTTTGTGTGTGTGTGTGTGTGTGTGTGTGTGTGTGTGTGTGTGTGTGTAATCTTCTGTTTATTCACACTTTAGCTTCACTTGAGCAGCTCTGGTTGGCCTAGTTTTCCAGATATCTTCACATATGCGGTCCTCTCCGAGTTTGCCACTGTGACGACAAGAGATCCTGCACTGCCTAATACAATAGTGTGCAAGAGCCCATTCAAGCTGAGGGGACACGTATTTGTATCTTTGATAATTAAGTTGCTTTAAAGTGTCCCTATTATGTTTTTTTCAAATATTACCTTCCATGCAGTGTTTAATTGTATATCTGTCTTTGAATGTAAACCCTCGAGTTGTGTTGTAAAGAACGCCTACTTTGATTCGTGTTGTGTACATGTCGAGAAGACATGGTTTCTGCTCTGCAAAAGCAAATTTGTTTCGTTTATAATCGGATATTATATGAAAAATTCCACAAAGAAAAGCAAAAAAAAAAAAGATGGAAGTCACGGAAGCCATGAAAATATAAATGATGTTAGACGCTCTGTTGCAGTGCATTGCTTGTGTGATTGAGAGTGTAAACAGTTTTGATTGGCTGCGTTTTGTGATTGACTGTGGCATGCCTGAGTAGGTACTGCATATGAAGAGAAACCTACTTTGCGACTGCTAAAATAGTATGTTCTATATAGTATAAACGTTATCTGAGCGTTATCCATGTTGTCATTGTCATGACTTACAGCATCAGTTGCGTCACTTCACTGCCATTTACAACCCCTCTCCCATGGCCTCATGGGATAGTTAAATGTTCATCAGATGCATACTTCAGAATCTGGCCAGAAGCAGTACTTTTCGCCTACAGTTTTTTGCCTACTATTTAGTAGGGATGTAGGTATAATCATATGCATTGATGGTGTTCTACATTAAAAAAACATTTGGACAGTCCAAACAAGTCAAGCCTTCTGGGGGTCTTTTACATTTCCTTCTCTTATCATCTTCCCATAACTGAAAATCAAAATTTATACTTATATGTCAAAAGGAATACACATCAAAATGATTGATGATCACTATAAAGCACTATAACACTCAGTTGTGATGTTTTTTCATAATGTTTATTAACTGAGGATCTTAACCTAGGTACATATATGTGTATGTTGTGGGATTAGCATTTCTTATCTTTCGATTCCTGCTTGCACAGTGTCTGTATTTTTCATGCAAACAGGAAACCCACACCCTCCACTTTCTGTACCTTTCCCAAAGTCTCTCTTACTGTCTCCCAGCAGTGACTGAGCACCCAGCCCAGGTGCAGATCCGGCCCTGAGATCAGGTGCTGAGCAGGGAAAAGAACTCAGCCAACTCTGTCTCGGATGCAGCTAAAGTGTCGAATTAGCAACAACGTTTTTTTGCTCTTCCTGCTCCTCATCATCATTAACCTGATGAGGAAGGTGAGAGGACGCAGAACAACTGCAGAGCAACTGCAGGACAGACACAATCTTTTGGACTCTTGCTCTCAAGGGGAAACGCTCAGAAGCAGTATTTGACTCCACAGAGGAGAATGTGGCAGTCACATGTAGGTCATCCTTTTCTTTTTTTCTGAAGACAGCTTTGATTTTACAGGCTTGCACCAGTTAAAGGTGCATGTGCGTGTGAAAGCTGAAATTAAAGCTTTAATTAGTAATTAGTAAAGCTTTAATTCAATTAATTAGTAATTACAGGGAAAGAACTCTGACAAGGGGTTATTATTTAGAGATAACCAGTGATCTTTGAGATTAGTTCACCCAAAAAAGAAATTTCTGTAATTAATTGCTCACCTTCATGTCGATCCAAACCCATAAGACCTTTGTTTTATTCAACAATTTCTTCTCTTCTCTTTCTTCACACTGTAAACACCGAACTCAGTGTCACCGAACGTCGGTTCAGTGTTGGTGGGATCCTGCGTCAGCATCACACGCGTGTGTCATGGTGCTCACGTGAACAGCGTCAAAGACTGACCCGGAAGACAAGAAATTGTTGAATACATTTTTTTTCACCGTCACTTCATAACATTAAGGTTGAACCACTGTAGTCACATGGACTATTAACATTGTCTTTCTGGGCCTTGAAAATGGTAATAATGAAGAAAGCTCTTGCATTTCATCAAAAATATCTTCATTTGTGTTTCGAAGATGAACGAAGGTCTTGCGGGTTTGGAATGACATGAGGGTGAGTAATTAATGACAGAAATTTAATTTTTGGGTGAACTAACCCTTTAACACTTGGGGAAAAAAAGAAATTTGCTATACTGACAATTGAAAATGATAATTGTCTGACAGGGATGCAACAAACCCTTCTGAGGGGATAAGTGCACGGGATTCGACTTTGGACCCCTATTTCAATCTCAAGGATTTGACTTTGGACCCCAACTTTTTGCCACTCCTGCCAATGGCCGATGATTTAACGGCCATGAAACTGTTTTTGCAAAAACAGGCAGTTCTACCGCCAAAATTTTAGATACCAGTGAAAATTCACAATTTCCAATATTGATACCACAGCTAAAACTACTAGCCTAACTAATATAAAACATTTAATAAATTTAAAAAATAACTAAAGACAAGTAACAGTAGTTTTCAGGTAGAGGCAATGAATAAAGTAATCAAATAAAACAACACTGGATAGTCTTCACTGTATAAATTACACATAGATTAATCCTTACAAAAGTTATTCAGTCAAGAGCAGTGACTTATTTTTTTCTTTGTTGTTTGATTAAAGTTAAAAACCCAGCGAGCAGCAGACATATTAGGCTGCTGTCACTTTAAGACCTAATGCACGGATCCAATACACTGATACCGGTACACATCTTTCTCTACTGATTACGTTCACTTAAACATAACCGACTATGTTTATTATACTCGCCAAGATGGGAATAAAAAAAAAAGAAAGTTGTCAACTTGTCTGTTCAAGCCCAAGAAGACGTGAAAGAGAGCTCAGTTCAGTAATTGTGTGCAGTCTGAGACGCATCTTTCTGGGTACCGCAAGTAACGAATTAAGTTCCGTTTTGTGTCTTGAATATTTAAATTGCCAAGGCTTAAAATCTTGTGACAATGCAGTACATTTTTACTCACATTTGACGAGTGTTCATTTTAGGCCCTGTATGTATAAGCCTGTATCATACTACCATTCAAATGTTAAAAAATATATATATTTGGCAAGGACGCATTAAATTGATAAAAAGTGATGGTTATTAACATTTTTACTAAATCTATTTGAAATAATTGCTGTTCTTTTTAATGTATCATGGTTTTCACAAAAATATTAATCAGCACAACTTTATCTTTAACAGATAAGAAATGTTTCTTGAGCTCCAAATCATCATATTACAATTATTTCTAGAGGATCAATGGAGTAATGTCTGCTAAAGATTAAGCTTTGCCAGAAATAAAAAAAAATGTATTAAAATATAAAACAGTTATTGTAAATGTTAATAATATTTCACAATATTACTGTTTTATATGTGTATATATATATATATATATATATATATATATATATATATATATACACACACACACACATACATGCCTATTTTGGGACCCATGACGATTTATGTACAGTAAATACCAGTCCAATGTCAACATCACTGATTCTTTACATCACACATTTCTTTTCTTCTCTCTATGCAGCGTGCTGTTTTTGTGATGTGCCTTGGCACAGATAAGTAGATGGGTTATGCGGTCACTGAGTGAGCCAGCGAATGCCGCAGGACAAACCGCTCACGCGCACGTTCAGCGGTCATCCGCTCACTATGCCTGAAAATAAGGTCACCACGGCAACACGCAAGGCCCTACACGTGTGACACCCTGATGACGACATGCTTCTGTCTGACCAGAGCCATCCGCTGCATGCAGGCATACACACATGCACGTATACACAATCAATCACCATCCCCCACCCCCATAACTGATGATCTGTTATTACTAATAGAAAAATATAAACCACGCAGAAGTACACAAATCAAAATCATGTTCATCCTGATTCCTGACAGCGATCAGCCTTCAAATGAGCCTCCATTTTCAAACACAGATGTATACTGATTCACAAGAACCGTGTTTCCAGCCCACATACCGGCAAAATATTGTCTAAAAGCTCTAGACATGTTAGCATAAGCCCTCAAGAAGTGTGATATCCTACCTCTAAAGAACTTCTTAACACTGTAGCACTTTATTTATTTAGGTAATCTGACATTAAAGACAACAGAAGCTCATCACACCCATATGGGCCGTTAAAAAGTCAGTGTGAAATGTGGACAGTATTCGTAGGTTTTCATGCGAAACTTGATTTACGTTTGGATAGACAAAAAAGCTACAATATTAACACATTGACAGCATCTTCTTCTGATGTGATCAATGCTGAGACAAAATATGATAGTGGGATTCTCATTTTTCAGTGAACTATGGAACAACTTTGTCAGAAAAAAAACTGTAAAAAAACTGTTACATTTTAATTTGATTGAAATACAGATTACCCTTTCAGAAATCATTTGCACACTGTGTTAGCTGAATTATGCTCGAACCTTAAACGGGACCTATTATGCAAAATTTACTTTTATGTATATTATATTTTGTATAAATTTTTGAACATAACTATGTGTCCACAGTGTGTGTACACAATCACCCTACTGTGGTAAACATCCATCCATTCTATTTGTGAAACAGTGTCTCAAAATGAGCTGTTCAGGAATCAATCAATCCCGCCCACGACTGCTGACAGACTCTGCCCTATTAGCTTAGCTCCTCCCCTTAGAGTGAGCTGTACACAGTCCGCCATGTTTATCTCCTCGCCAGAGCATTTAACAGCAGCATTCAAGTAAGAAATGTATTCTTATTAAAGCTACTAAGGTTGTTTAATCAAAAGCAGAAAGTGGTTTTCTGTTTTTCTCATATTAACATATTAATTTTATATACACATGCGATTTCTTTCCCTGCTGTTTACGTTCACATACATAACTGACTGTGTTTATGTGAACTTTGTGTGTATTTGATAGCTTAAGCGAAATAAGACGCAAAACAGAAATAACTTAATATTCATGCAATGCGCCGTCTGACGGCAGCTTCGGATGTGTGCACTCAGAAAACCATTTATCAGAAGTTTAAACTGATACAGCATTAAAATGCATGCAAATAATAAACTTTCATGATGAGAAGAACTCCAATGTCACATGAGCGTGAGATTATAATCAAAACCAAACAGATATTTTAGTTTTTGGCAGAGTTTCTGAGGCACGAGCTGTACAGGCTCCGCCTTCTGCTGGAAAGTGGGGTGGGGAGCAGCAGCTCATTTGCATTTAAAGATACATGCTCGAAAACTGCATGTTTGTGCTTCCACTCAAAAATGGGCATTTACAACATGGTATAATAAATGATATGTAGGGTATTTCGAGCTGAAACTTCACAGACACATTCTGGGGACATCTGAGACATAATAAATATTGTAAAAAGGAGCATAATAGGTCCCCTTTAACAAGTATAAAAGTCTTTAGAAATCATACTTTGTCCAATGTCCAATTAAGTGAAAGCTAAGAATGAATAAATGTGAAAGCGTTAACTGCAGTACATGAATATGATGGCGCTAATCATATTTCATTTATCAAATTTATTATAAATACAATAACATCAACCTATTTATTCCATGAATTCAATATTCCACAAACCACAAAGGATTCATAAACATTTGCATGTCATGAAAGTTTTTCATATGTAAAAGTGCCTATGTTTTACATGCCGTCAATGCATTGTTATTGTACAGAGTCTGTGCAAATGTCGGAAGTGCTTCAGTGCTTCAAGAAACATTACGTGTGAGTAGTTTGTCTCACATACCACCTGAAAAAGCATGTGCAGACACATCCAAAATCACACAAACTGGAATAGGCACACCTCAGCATACCTGTACACTCTGGCAATTCACAAGATAAACCTACACATACATTAAAGCATTGGGAAGCAGAAGTCTTTTGAATGAGTAGAGCTGGACATCAGCCATAGGAAGGAGGTTGGGTGTGTTAAAATACATATTAATACACAGAGACAGTTATAAGTGATCCATTGGTAAACTGACTTCCTGAAGAGTGTAAATACTGACTATGACTGTGACAATGACTCTATGAAAACATCATGACCAGTCAGAAACACTGGCTCAACCAATGGCGTAAGGGGCAGGGCTATCTGTTTGCCCAGTTATTGTTTTTGCAGTACCGTCTGGTGACACTAGTGGCGCAGAAATCACAAACTACTGCTTATAGTGTTAGTAATACTGTTCATCAAGTAGCCTATTGTGCCCCTAAAAGCACAAACACACACACACACACACACACACACACACACACACACACACACACACACACACACACACACACACACACACACACACACACACACAGAGAGATAGAGAGACAGAGAGAGAGAGAGATCAAGCATCTGCATACAGAACATCTGCAACAGTGCACAGAGAAGATTAATGTTTAATTCAAAGTCTAATTAAGCATCTCAAAGCACAAGAGAGAAAGGAGTGTGTGTGTGTGTGTGTGTGTGTGTGTGTGTGTGTGTGTGTGTGTGTGTGTGTGTGTGTGTGTGTGTGTGTGTGTGTGTGTGTGTGTGTGTGTGTGTGTGTGTGTGTGTTGCTTGGTAAACCCTACATTATGGGGACAAAATATCCCCACAAAAATAGCAATATCCTAAATCCTTGTCCTTGTGGGGGACATGTTTTGGTCCCCATGAATAAAACAGTTAATAAATCATATTGTTTTTTGTTTTGTTTTTGTTTTTTAAATGTAAAAATGCAGAAAGTTTTCTTTGATAGTTAGGTTTAGGGTTAGGGTTAGTGGATAGAATATACAGTCCCCATAAAAGATGGAAACCTGTTTGTGTGTGTTGTCAAAGGAAGATGGGCAGCTTTAGCAGAGATCAAACATACAGGACCAGTGCTAACACACTGTTTATATCTGGTATTAACATTCATTTCAGGTGAACTTATCACAAGTGGTCAGTGCTAAATACATGTGTAAACACGGTCCAAAACATTTGCGATCAGTACACTCAGAGGACATACAAAGGTAGTCAGAAACGCAGTGGACCACATTGAATTTGTCTTAAACAATATTAAAGGACCTCATACTCACCTGTCATTAATCAACTGCACTAAAACAATGAGTTTTTTCTGGTTATGTGCCGTTTTAAAAAGGAAAAAAGTGTATGGTTGAAAATTTTACATACACAAAAAAATTGATTGTTTTGCAATTAATAACACAGATTATGTGAAGCACAAACAAACTACAGTTAATGCATATTTGTGGTGACATTTAAATTTATATTTGAAAGCAGAGTGGTCATGAGACACATCTGTTTTGCCCAAACACTGAGACAGATGTTAATACCAGATACCAGCATATGTGTAATTGATTGCGGGGTCATACTGGTATGATATGGTATCATTCATATCCATGCGTGAATGTCCACCACAGTGCCACAGAGAAACCTGTGAGAAATTCAACGCCCGATAACAAAGAAAGACAGAAAGGAAAATAAATGGATATGTAAAAAAATTAAGAGAGACATTCTAGGCAAAGAAATACACAACTTGCTGAAACTAAGAAAGAAGGCCAGCGTGTGTGAGAGAGATGAGAATAGAAGCTTTCTGTCATTATATATGATGAAGATGAATGACTGTGCTACCGCCAGCCAGACAAACAAAAAACAGACTACACAATGCCTCTCTCTTCTCCTTTTCAATGCACCCAAGATGGTATGTCCACCCATGAAACTCGCAAACACATACACAGGCACATAAATCATAAAACACAGCTCATATGGTGACCCACATACACAGAGGGCGAAAGAAGAGAAACAGAAAGACCTTGTCATATAAGATCCAAGCCAAACAAATGCATGGACAGATGGTGCAGAAAATTACCTTATATGTCTCCTTACTATTCATTCTTCTGAAGAAACCTTACTGTCCCGTTATACTCCAGTTATGCTTTTCTTGAATTTACATGCTATACACACCAATATCAGCATGTTTGTGTTGTCTAGAGTCTAGACTCTAAGAGCAGAGAGGATTTGTAATGCAGTCTATTGTACTATGCTCAGCCTTTCACACACACACACTTACATGGCACATTGTGTTTCGGCCAAAGACCCGGGATCAATATAACCAGCCTTCACCCAAACTCACTCTCACACTGAATGCAGAAGTGTCTTTTAAACAGTGCAGTGCACAATGAAGAAGCTCTTACTGTGTTTACTGCCGCGGATGAGTGTATATTTTACTCTTTTGAGGAGTGTCTTATGATTTTGACCCAAGAGAGAAGTTCAGCTTGAATGTTTTATGTGCCTTGCAGCTTTAAAAGTGTTATGCTGTTGTCAGATATCTGGTGAGCTTATGTGTGTGTGTGTGTGTGTGTGTGTGTGTGTGTGTGTTTGAGCACCAGTGTTTGATTTTCTGAACGGTGTGCCTATAGCAACGGTGATCTCTCTGTACGCTCAGTCTAATTGCATAAGTGTGCAAGGATAAATTACATTTTATATCTATCAAATATATTTATATTTGTCAATAAAAACACCATTTAAAATGATGCAAAAACACCTGCACTCACACACACACATTAGGTCATGCTGCAGTGTCCCTCACTGCTTGGTAGCATCAAAACAAAACCTGCTTCAAAACAAAACGCAACCATAACCACCTCTACAGTATCCTCTAGCACACAACTACAATAAAAAAAGAACAATGCATTTATCCTTTTAAAAATTACAATATGATATATAATAATGGTATAGAAACTTATAGACAAAAAAACAACACAGATATGCATGCACAAACACATACAGGTATGCAAGCAATTTATCTTAAAAAATGGGATCAGTTGGGATTTATGCAGGTCTTGCAAATGATGTATGGACACGCGCGCGCGCACAAACACACTTATACACACAACCAGATGCACACATTGCAGTGCTGATGGGATGGGGTACAGTGCGACTGTCCTGTATAAGACTAGAAGATGAGATGGTACATATGGGTTCAACACACCAGACACACACACAGGACATTGCCACAAGCCGATGTGTGTGTTACTCACAGTTCTGAGTAGAGGATGTGCAGGTTGCCCACATTGTCAGTGTAGTTTGCTGGACTGAGCCAGGGCAGAACCAACAGCAGGAGAGCCTTCATGACCCTCTCACTCCAGGGTCCTCTGTCTTGAGTCTCTCTTTCTTTTGCTATCTTTGTCTTTCTCTGGACTGAATGCAGTCTTCCCTATCCGTCTTCCTCCCTGCCCCTTCCTCCTCCACCTCTACTACAGTTCTGACCCCCCCACCCGCCTTTCTCTCAAGTAAAAAAAGCTATTCTTCCTTTTCCTTTTCTTCCTGATTCTTTGCCTTTCCACTTTTCTGTTTTCCCTTGCCTCCCTCAGGCTTTTAGCCTGGTCATCTCAGCAGTAGAGAGATCAGCAGCAGTAGAGGGAGAGGTAAAGACTGGGAGCGCTGCCAGCGGAGGAGAGCAGAGAGTGCAGGATGAAGAAAGACTCGAGAAGAAAAGGAGGCAGGAGCGGTGTCTGGAGCGGGCGCAGGTGCATGTGAGCCGAGGCAGAGAAGAAAACAGAAGGGTGAGGTAGAAGGAGAAGAGGAGGCAGAGAGCGGCGTTTGCTGGCACACCGGTCGGGTGCGATGGTTGCGTTGCGGTTTAATCTGTCCTGGGTTTCGTCCAAGTGTAAGAGGATTTACACTCACGAGCCCACATGCTGCTGTGAATGTGAGAGAGAGAGAGAGAGAGAGAGAGAAAGCGCGAGTATGTGTGAGTGTGGCAACACAGCGTCTGACTTATACTGCAGCATGCTCTACAGAGAGAGAGAGAGCTGGGGCGAACCATCTGACACGAAAGAGAGGGGAGATGCAAGCTTGGGTGGTCCATCTATCATTGTCTGTATGCCTCAAGGGTAGAGCATGTGGCAAAGACCACCCCTTCCACAGAGCATGGGTTCATTCGGCCATGAAGGGGTGTGTGTTTATATGTATGCGTATGCAGGGAATAGACATCGATGGGTGTATGTATGTATGTATGTATGTACTGTATGTATGGATGGATGGATGGATGGATGGATGGATGGATGGATGGATGGATGGATGGATGGATGGATGGATGGATGGATGGATGGATGGATGGATGGATGGATGGATGGATGGACGAATGAATGGACTGATAGATCAATGGATGGATGGATGGATGGATGGATGGATGGATGGATGGATGGATGGACGGACGAATGAATGGACTGATAGATCAATGGATGAATAGATAGAAAGAGATGGATTATATATATTATATATATATATATATACACTGTATATATACACTCACCTAAATGATTATTAGGAACACCATACTAATACTGTGTTTGACCCCCTTTCGCCTTCAGAACTGCCTTAATTCTACGTGGCATTGATTCAACAAGGTGCTGAAAGCATTCTTTAGAAATGTTGGCCCATATTGATAGGATAGCATCTTGCAGTTGGTGGAGATTTGTGGGATGCACATCCAGGGCACGAGGCTCCCGTTCCACCACATCCCAAAGATGCTCTATTGGGTTGAGATCTGGTGACTGTGGGGGCCATTTTAGTACAGTGAACTCATTGTCATGTTCAAGAAACCAATTTGAAATGATTCGAGCTTTGTGACATGGTGCATTATCCTGCTGGAAGTAGCCATCAGAGGATGGGTACATGGTGGTCATAAAGGGATGGACATGGTCAGAAACAATGCTCAGGTAGGCTGTGGCATTTAAACGATGCCCAGTTGGCACTAAGGGGCCTAAAGTGTGCCAAGAAAACATCCCCCACACCATTACACCACCACCACCAGCCTGCACAGTGGTAACAAGGCATGATGGATCCATGTTCTCATTCTGTTTACGCCAAATTCTGACTCTACCATCTGAATGACTCAACAGAAATCGAGACTCATCAGACCAGGCAACATTTTTTCAGTTTTCACAAACTGTCCAATTTTGGTGAGCTCGTGCAAATTGTAGCCTCTTTTTCCTATTTGTAGTGGAGATGAGTGGTACCCGGTGGGGTCTTCTGCTGTTGTAGCCCATCCGCCTCAAGGTTGTGCGTGTTGTGGCTTCACAAATGCTTTGCTGCATACCTCGGTTGTAACGAGTGGTTATTTCAGTCAAAGTTGCTCTTCTATCAGCTTGAATCAGTCGGCCCATTCTCCTCTGACCTATAGCATCAACAAGGCATTTTCGCCCACAGGACTGCCGCATACTGGATGTTTTTCCCTTTTCACACCATTCTTTGTAAACCCTAGAAATGGTTGTGCGTGAAAATCCCAGTAACTGAGCAGATTGTGAAATACTCAGACCGGCCCGTCTGGCACCAACAACCATGCCACACTCAAAATTGCTTAAATCACCTTTCTTTCCCATTCTGACATTCAGTTTGGAGTTCAGGAGATTGTCTTGACCAGGACCACACCCCTAAATGCATTGAAGCAACTGCCATGTGATTGGTTGATTAGATAATTGCATTAATGAGAAATTGAACAGGTGTTCCTAATAATCCATTAGGTGAGTATATATATATATATATATATATATATATATATATATATATATATATATATATATATATATATATATATATATATATATATATATATATATATATCCAATGAAATATGTGTATATATATATAAGGGGTATATAGAAAGAGTGACAGATAGCTAGAGAGTCAGACATATATCTATACAGACAGACAGATGAGCAACCACACTCCATTTATAGCTTGACTATTATTCAATCATTCTCCAAACAATAACTCAAAAGGTCACATAATCAGACAAAAATGGTTATGGCCTTATAGACCTCCAAACTTTACAGCACTTTCAGTAAACGTATGATTTGGTGACAGGATAGCATGTGCTTTCATCAATACTGCATGTGCCCAAGGACAGCCTGAGGCGCTACACCACCTCCCCCCCCCCACCCACCCACCCACCTACCTCTCCCCAGATCTGATCCAGGATTCTAGGAACGTCTGTCCACCGCCAAATACATGCAGACTCAAGCACATGCTTACGTGCACTGACAAAGTGCATCTAGACCCGCTTGACTGCAAACACAAAAGAAGCTGACACAGACCAATGACAGACAGACAGACAGACAGACAGACAGACAGACAGACAGACAGATAAGCAACCCCACTCCATTTATAGCTTGAATATCCTTCAATCATTCTCCAAGCAAACAATAACTCACAAGGTCACGCAATCAGACAAAACTAGTTATGGCTTTATAGATCCCCAAACTTTACAGCGCTTTCAATAACTGTATGATTTGGTGACAGTATAGCATGTGCTATTATCAATACTGTATATGAGCCGAAGGACAGCCTGAGGCGCTACATACCCTCCTCTCTCCCCAGACCAAATACTTGCAGACCCAAGCACACACTTTACACACACTGACAGACAAAGTGCATCTTGACTGCAAACATGAACACAGACCAACATACAGTACAATACACATACCTATCTTTGAGCCCAAAGCACATGCAAATAACAGGCAAAGCAATCTAAAAAACATCAAAGCGTCAACCAAGGCTGACTCAATACAACAGGTCTTCTCACCACACTGTAATGAGTCACCAGTGTGAAGGAAGGTTTACAATTTAACATCACATGACCACAAAATGCTGGGAAACATAAAAAATCAGAAGCAGCTAATACTGAAAAAATGCTATTGAGCTTACATGCATGGATTCAAGAGGAACTTTATACAAAATTTCTCTCTCTCTCTCTCTCTCTAGTAGTAGTTATGAATAAATGGAAGCCCATTCTTACATGGAGAGAGTCTTTGGCTGGTCCTCTTTACAAGGGCTTGTTCCTCTGAAGTCCCTTCCCATTTTGAACGATGTCCAATGTTCCTCTGAAGTCCCTTCCCATTTTGAACGATGTCCAACTTTACAGTCCTGGACCAACTAAGACCACTGGCTTCCAGACCACATTGGAGAAAGAAGGGAGAAGAAGAGAAAGACAAAGTAAGATGAACTGACAGCCCAAGAGCCCAGTATAAAAAGAGGGAGATGTGGGAGGGGAGAAGAGGAATAGTATGGAAAGAAGCAAGTGTGGGTTTTTCGGTTGACTGGAGAAAAGGGCAAGTTGATTTGTGTTTCCATAAGTGGAATTTTAAATGAGAGGGAAACTTTCCATTAACAACAGTAACAAAATGCAATTAATTTCATTTGAGCCCTCAGGCTTGTGGAGCACTAATGATTCAGAAACAGTCCACAGGACCGACAGAGACCCCACCATCCTAAAAATGGTAAGAGTGAGGGAGAGATCCAATAAAAAGCATTAGTTAGCATAACGTCCCCAAAGGCACTGAGGTGGAAGATGTCGTAGTCGGTTAAACAGAGGTCACTTTGGGGTTGCTACCTCTGAGGAGCGGAGAACAAAATAATCCTCTAACCAAATAAACAAACAAATGCATACACACAGACGGAGATGTGCTCGACACATGTCTTCTATTGAGGCGAATCACTGACAAGAGGCTTTTATGAATGACAATGAATAAAGAGCTGCTTATGAATGCCAATGAGAAGATGAACTGTGAATTCAATACATCAGTCACTTTCAGCAATTCAACTTTCTTATACAGTTCCATACCTTGAACTGTGCTTTTCCAAACCTTCAAGTTACCTTTAAATAAAGCCATCTAAAAATGAGTCCTTACTGAAAATGTCCTTTAGACTGAATGTCTGGATCAATATATAGGCTGGTCCTGGAAACTGAACATTCTTTTTAACCAATAGGGTTTGGTTTTAGCTTAGGCTTAGAGTTGGGGATAGGGGTTTGAACATCATATTTATCACCCTTACCACTATTTTTTATCATGATTCCAAGCATTAAGATGCGGTCACACTTACAGTTGCTTGGCGAAATTTCACGGGCGATATCTAGTAATTTCAACGGGAATCGGTGTGATGAAGAATTTTGCCAGATAAACTTCCTGTGGCTAATACTTTTCCCTACTCAATTCTGCAGGCAGACTCGTAACTTACCAAGAAAGCAAAACAGAAGATCTACAATGGACAATTGTAAAAACGATCAATAAAAAGAGGCTATTTGGAAAGTGGTTATTTAGGGTTGGTTTGTTTGTGTGAAATGGATCTTCATTTTCAACGTCATTATTCCCATATTTCATTCATGGCATTTTGGCACATCTAGACCCGCTTTCTATAACCTGTGAAATTTTCCCGGCAATGATAAATGTGACCGCACCTTTAAGGCAGGGTTTCAGGAATGTAGAAAGATCTGGAAATTGGCAGAAACTTAGCAGCTTGGTTCATGAATATTAATGAAGTAGCATTACTTAACTACTGGGCCTAATTGATTTGCTGAAAAGTAAAAGGTGTTTTCCATAGTAAGATGGCTGCTCACTGTTTGCGTCAATGCAACAGTTTGGCTTCTGCTGGCTACAGTTTCTTTTTTTCATACTGCTACCAGGTAAAATAAAACTTTTCTCAAAAACAAGTTATAATGGTTGCTACGCCCCTGGTAGTATTAGGGTGATAATAGTTTGAAAGCAATATTGCTCCAGGACCAACAAAAGATGCGGGTCCATGTCTTACTTGGCTAAATGCATTGTGCATCTTCCAAACCTGTGTACCACCATCCTAAATTTTATTAAGAAGCTCAAATCTTGTTAAGACCACTACTAGCTCTGAGGGCGATTTTCTCACCGGCTCCTGATGTGTCCTTCCATTTCTCCCCGTGACAGCACTTCAGTGCAGTGTTCGGTAAAGGGACAGGACACCATCAGTTTATCCAGCAGCTTGTGCACCAGCAGGCTGGACTTTCGGCAGGTCTGCAGCATCAGCGGAGTGCGATCCACTGGGCAGAAGTCGCTCTCCAGTAGGAAATTTGTCAAACACTCTTGGCAGTAGGTGTGCCCACACGGGGTGTCCAGGGGCCGGATCAAAGGCTGAAGGCAGATGTGGCACATGAGGTCATCGTCCACCTCCTCTTTGTAGGTATATTCGTGGTTCTCCTCTTGTAGGTGGTGTTGTCCACAGACATGGCATAGGTTAAGAGGAGGGGAGGTGGGACTGACCCCTGTTGCACCGCAAACAGGCATCGCCACAGCACCCGCGTCTTCCTGATCACTCATTGCGTAATGGTAGGTATGGTGTAAAAGGTTGAAGCGTTACTGATTCGGCGTAGTTTTGTTGCGTCAGGTTGCGTTTTGAGCCATCCGCCTGTAGGATCACATTAAAAAAGAAAGGAACTGTCATTTATTGCAAATAGGTGTGTCCACATGATAATCTTGTTGGCTGTGTTTGCTGGAAAGGCAGGTCGCACACACCCAAAGCGAAGTTTAGCAAAAAGAGGCCAGCAGAAATGATTTTTTACTTTCTGTCTATTCCTCATCGCTCTTACTCTATTTTTAATTCCCTGAGTTGGCAGAAGGATGAATATCAAACTGATCCAAATCTCATTTAATATTCCACTGGCAACAAAAATATCAATATTGCACCTGAGATTCTTAATAAACCCAGTTGGAGAAGAAGAGAAAGAAATAACTGAAAGTTATACAGTGGAAGTTTTTAGCATGGTCACCCAGAGAACAGCCATTTTGCTAGCATTATTCTGGATGTTTCCAGAACCTTAAGTATTGACGTTTAGCAGCTGTTTCTGAACTAGAATTGTGTCCATAACAACCTCAGTAGGGCAATAATGCCTGGGTTCATGTGAGCCTGTCATTTAGTAGTGAATTGTTTGTGTGTGTGTGGCACATGTAGTTCACATACAAAATTAGCTTTTATTTTAAAGGGATAGTTCACCCTCAAGTGACTATTTTGTATTATTTACTCACCCTCATGTCATTCTAAACATGTAACTTCATTTTGTTTTTCTATGAAACATGAAAGTGGACTACTGTTATGATATCTTTATGGTGTTTTATTGTAATTTTTAGAGCTTAACAGCCGTTTCTCTCTATAAACTGTCATTTTATGCTAAATGAATAAATGTTCCACAGGGAAAATAGCAGCATTCTGGTTTGGAACAACATGTTGGTGAGGAATACATTTTTAAACTTTATCTTGTAAAAGAAGTCCTGTGGTCAGGAAGTCCTTGCTTAAGACTGAGTGCGTCATTACACCTGTTGTAGCACACACAACCAATTCACACAGGATTGTTTGTTCGGTTACAATGGGAGTGTGATATTATTACAGCCATAAAATTTTGTTTGGGGTGTCTCACCGAGTACAATCTCTCCTCTGAATACATTTAGTGTACACTCCATCTTTCTGTGTGTTTCATTATGGCTTGTCTGATTTTGTGAGGTCACCCACTGCTGATTTGAAGAGGAAACCCTTGAACGACAGTGAACTGCAGGTGAATGCATGAGAATAGCTTTATTGTCTACCACCTTGTAATCTGATCTGAGCTTAGCCAAGAACTATATAAGGACACGCACACACTCCCACCCATAAAGGAGTGTGCCCAAGGACACAGTTTTACCTAGCAACCCTGTGTTCTCCGTAAATCATCATCTCTTTAATGATCCTTCAAAGTGACGATATGGCTTGAGTATGCTACTGCGTTGTATTAAACACACACACACACACACACACACACACACACACACACACACACACACACACACACACACACACACACACACACACACACACACACACACACACACACACACACAATAACTTTTACCCTGCGGCTCTTATTCAATTGATATTTTCCATTTTCTTTTGTCTTCCTGCATTCAAAGGCACTTCTATTAAAAAATCTATTGTCCTAAACAAACAGAATGACAGGACATAATAGTTGCTTGTTTCATTTCATTCTCCTTTCTTCAACTCTGTCTCTTTCTCTCATATTTTCTCTAGGGAAGTAACATTGTTTCTCAAGTGACCTTTGATCCAGAGGAAAGCATTGGTAAGTGTAGTGAGTGTTAATGACATTCAACTGCACAATCAAGCATACACAAGTTACACACACACACAGCATTTTTTATCTTAAATCCAGTGGGATCAGTGTTTAATGACTGAAAATGCTGAAAATTTCCTTCAATAAATGGTTTCATGGAAGAATACACACACAGAATGTTTGATCATGGTGTAATGTTGTGCCTAATCAGCCATTTCTTTAAAAGCTCCAGTTAAAAATTGTCTTGTGTGTTGTGTGTCAGCAATTTTATATCATTCAGCACAGACAAACACATACTTTCCCATCACGCAAAGTGCACAGTAATGCACCACTGAAGGAATTAATGCAAACGCAGTAACAAAAAAAATATAAAGACCTAAAAGTCTGAGACCACTGTTGTGAAAATGCTTCCATATGGCATTTTTTCCTAATAAAATCTCAGCTCTGTGATTCACCTGTGTTTCTGACATAAAAGAATGAAGGCAGCAGGGTGGATCTCTCACTCTCAGGCCTGCTGTGGATCTGTCTTTGACTTCACCACACTTTGTTCAGACATGTTTGAGCAGAAAATTCCACCGCATACCTGAATCTCTGGATGCTCTCATTACAGCCTGAACCCGAATGAAGAGTTATAGAACATATAAATGCTGATTAGTGTGTTTATGTTTTAGCAATAAATATTAAATGAATATCAAGAATTATATCTATAGAAAATGTATACAATTTATAACAAAAAAAATATTTTAAATTGATTAATTTAGAAATGGTATTAAAAATAAGAGAGTTGGTGATGTATTTTATTTTAAATTAAATTATAAAATATAATATATTGTTTGTAAAATCGATTTGGTAACAGGGTTACGTAATAGGCCCTAACAAGGAGCCTTGAGGCTCCCCTTTGATTAAACATTCAACTGTTGAATCATATAGCTAATGAATAATGCAATAAAACCATACAATGATTAATGCAAATATAATAACTCAGTGGAAATTATGGATATAAATGAGCACAGCCACACACAAAAAAAATAATACTCACAAGATGACAGAATTGGGTGTTCTAAGTAAGTGAGTGTGTTAAGAAAAATTATTAAAAAAAAAGAAGAACACATCTCTCAAAAAATACATTTGAGAAATGAGGCTACATGTTTCTGGTATGTCGGAGAGGATCATTAGAATTCACACCAAAGAGTCTTCCAGTGTAGCTTGGGGAGAGTTACATAAGTGTTCATATGTAAATGTATAGTTCACCCCCACCCTTTGGATTTCTGTACCAACATCTCTTCCTCTTCAACACCCCTCTCTTCCAACACGCTTTCATTCTGTTCCTTTAGGCTCTTTTCTCAGTTACCCTATATATTTTTTTCACTGATGATATTCATCATGTTATATACAGTGGGGTTTAAAAATAAGTATCTTATTGTTATAATACATTTTTTAGGCCTATATTTCTTATTGAATCACAAAATATATAATTATGTAACATGAAACACTATATATATATATATATATATATATATATATATATATATATATATATATATATATATATATATATATATACAATCAGTATACTTTTTTAATAGTAAAATTATAAATTACAATTATGGATACATTTCTTCCATCTAGGAGATTACTATAATTTTGTATATGAAGAGTTCAGATGCAAAAGCCTTTAAGTGCTATCTGAAAATTTCTTCTAGAATGGTCATTTTTATCAAGCTCTTATATTTAAGTAATTTCACTTAAATGACAATTAATAGGTAATTTTCATTGCCATTTAAGTGAAATTACTGAAGTTAGCTTGATAAAAAAAAGATCATTCTAGAAGAAAATTTCAGATGGCACTTAGAGGCTTTTGCATCTGAACTCTTCATATACATATCATGTCATATCACACCTACCATATACAGTAAAATTCAATAGAGATTTCCCATTTTCAGCTTAACACACACACACACACACACACACACACACACACACACAAGCAGCACCCAAACTGACAGGTGACATGCTGTTGGTTTTCCCTGCTAAACAGCTGGTGGTCAAAACTGCTGATACAAACTAGCTCTAACCAGAGAATAATGATGATGATGATCAATCTGAGTTAACAGTGTTTACACTACAAATATATGAACATCAACACCTGCACCATGCTCACACACATGCCTCCATGTGCACAAACACACTCACACATTTTCACAAGCATTATGACTTCAAAGGATTCATGTTGGTTTCTACACAAAGAAAGTTTCTCCACAGCTGTGCTGAGTCAACAAGTACAAGCTTATCGAACAAAAATCAGTATCGGGTGAAAGTTACGAGCAAAATGTGCTGAGTAAATACATACTAGTTCTCAAGCTTACCTGAACAGGTAATCCAACCGCTCCGGCAGAGGGAAAATGAGAAGGGGAGAGTGAATGAGAGAAAGTAAAAGAGAAAATAAAAGGACTTTGTCCCAGTGGCCACAAGTTAAAAATCTGCCTGATGTCTGGTATATGTTGGGCTCTGGTATGCTCTGCTAGTTGTCCTGGTGGTCTTCAAGAGATTATTTCAGTCCAGGGCCCCCCGGCCATCCTATCATGCTCCGGGACGCCAACTAATGACGCACACATGCACACACCTGATACAGGAAGTGAGAGAGAAGAGGCAGAGTTAAAACTGTAGGCAGGTAAACAAGAGAACTGCCCCAACCTGCTCCGGTGGAGCTGGGAACTGGTTTACACACACAAATATGCACACACACGCACACACACACAAAGTATAACTGTATATCTATAATATATAAATAAATACATTAGATTATGTGTACACTAAACAATACCAAAAAAAAAGGATAAGAAATACAATCTATTACAACATATAAAAAAGGTAAATACACCCACACAAAACCGAATGCACTGGCAGCGTGTGGCAAGCTGTGACATGCCCCTGAGAAATCCTGAACAAAGTGCTTTAGGAACCCTAAACACTTCAATAAAGCTGTTTTTCACTATCCAGAGACACACACCCATCCAATGACACCAGGCAGAGAAGAACTGCTGGTTTTTTTCTTGTGATGTGATGATTTGGTTAGGATGTTTGTGTGGATGGGGGTTACCTGCACAAAACCGCCTATAGATATTAATTTGCTTGCTGTAGTTTTAATTTCTCAGGAAAGAGTGTGTCATAATGCATGTATGAGCTTGTGTGATTAAGCAGTTTTAACCGCTCATCCTCTCTTCCTGAGAAACGTGAGCATGATCAATTCACAATTCTATTGTGAGATTTTTTCCAATATTTTTCTTCAGCTGCCGAAAGTTTTGATGAAAAAGTTAGTTTTCGTAATAATAAACAACACATCCTAAAAACCAACTAAATCTGAAAGTTATAGCAAACAAATTTTACCATAACATGCTAAAATAACATGACAGATAAGCACATAATACAAATATATATTCATACAAATCATACAGACACACAATACACAAGGAAATCACCCAATTACTGGGACTTTCATTTTTTTGTTGTTCCTAATAAGTCAAATGGAGTTTGAAGTGAGTTTAGTCCAGTTTTTAGAAAGGGAAAAATGGGATAAATTTAAAAAAATACTACAATTGTTCATTTTTTATATTATTATAGCAAAAACTATTGTCTTTCAACCTAAAACAGTGAGTAACACTGGCATAATCAAATATTTAAGAGCCGAGGTCAAACCAATATTTTACCTCTGTTTGTTGGTCAAAATTTAACATGAATAACAGCTACCATACAGTATTTTATTCCGGAAATTAAATAAAAATGTTAAAAATGGTGCAATTGCCAGTTTTGCATGTTATTCCACATCAAAAGCATAAATTTTTTTTCAGTTTGGAATGAAGTCAATTGAGGTGGAATGCACTGCATGTTCAGATCTGCACCTGGGCCCCAGTTTTCACATTGAATATCAGCAGGTCTAACAGTAAATATACAGAATTAAAATTTTCTGAAAATATAAAATATTGCAGTAGAGCAGTGGTGAACTCTCTATATATGGGCATAACTGGTCACTAAATAAACTAATACACATAATTCCCTTTTATTCTCATTTTTCTATTTTCAAATATTTTCAATCTATTCAGAGTTAACTCCATTTTCAATGTCAGATTCATCAGCAAATTAAATTTTTTATTTGTACCTGGTGGGTTTCATCTAATGACCAGCGTGAAAGAAGTTCTGCATGACATGTCATTGCCAAAGTTATTAAACATGAAAAGGAGGTCTGATTCCTCCAAATATTACTGTATATCCATATCCGTATCAGAGAGAACCAGATGGTGTTTTTGAACTACATGCACATGCATGTTTAAATGAGACATTTATGTTTGTGTCATGTTGTAAATATTTAGACAGTTACTGGTCTCTAAATCATGCGAGATAGATCACAAGTTCAAATTCTGTAATTACTGTAAGTGTTTCGCTTTATAGCGTATTTGTTTGTTGGAAGTTTGACACAAATTGTAAATATTACACTAAAATATGACACTATTGGTTTGAGACTTCTGGCTACACTACTGCTTTAGCATAATATCAAGTGAAACCAAATCCTAAACCAAATCCCAAATTCCAGACTCCTAACCCAGGCCTTGAATGTAACCAGAGAAAACAGAGGAAGACTGAAGGGATGGCAAAGATTGTGGTTTTTCCACATTCACAGAATGCACTGAAATAATGAAAAGATAGCTTATTGTGATGATAAGAGCAACAGTGGAGTGTAAGAGATATTAGAACAAAGCAGGCAATCAATCAGCTCTGACAGCTGTACAGGAGCCTATAACTGACCAGATGTTTACAGAGCTGTCTGCTTTGATTAATGTGAAATCAATGGAGTACTTTAATCCATTTATTCTGAAATTTGATTCTGGATTATGTAATACTGCTTTTATGTACTCTATTTTTTTCAGATAATGCACCTAATGCTCTTATGCTCACCAAGGCTGCATTTATTTGATCAAATGATACAGTAATATTGTTACATATTACTGCAATTTATATTAAATATTTTCTATTTGATATATATGTAGGCTAATTTATTCCTGTGATGACAACGCTGAATTCTCAGCATCATTACTCCTGTGTTCAGTGTCACATAAAAGCATTCTGATATGCCGAGGAGACCGTTCTTATTATTATTTATCAAATTTGTAAATAGTTTTACTGTTTAAAGGTCCCGTTCTTAGTGATCCCATGTTTCAAACTTTAGTTAGTGTGTAATGTTGTTGTTAGAGTATAAATAATATCTGTAAAATTATAAAGCTCAAAGTTCAATGCCAAGCGAGATATTTTATTTAACAGAAGTCGACTACATCGAACGGCCCGTTTGGACTACATCCCTCTACTTCCTTCTTTAATGACGTCACTAGAACCGTTTTTTGACTAACCTCCGCCCACAGGAATGCTCCCTCAACTCTACCGAAATTCGTTTATGTACTTGCGCACTTCTAATAATTTACTGTGTTACTCAGCTCTTACGGTGATTTTCTGAAGTAAAACTGACGCTTCATCTTTTGTGTGATGTACAATAAACTTTATTAAACTCATCAGTATATGTTTGATCATCATTTAGACAGCAGACTTGTAGGCTATTAATAAATAATGGATACATACAAGCAGATGACAAATACATTATAATAACCGTAATTAAACTACTAAACTATACCTGTTCCATCTCTATACAGCACTCTGACTCTGTAGGCATTATTGTCCGACTCGAAATGAACGCCGTTACTGAGAGTTTCTGATATTATCATCATTCCATGAGATGAAATTGTCCTGAGAGACTGAGCGCGAGCTCATGAAGCTCCGCCCCCTGTGCCGTCCAGCAGCAGCTCATTTGCATTTAAAGGGCACACACTAAAACAGAGCCTTTTTCTGAGCCCCAAAAAATGACAATTTAAACATGCTGTAAAAAATGATCTGTTGGGTATTTTGAGCTGAAACTTCACATACACACTCTGGGGACATCAGAGACTTATTTTACATCTTGTGAAAAGGGGCATAATACGGGACCTTTAAAATTTTTGTGGGATCCATGATGCATTTATTTCGGGATTCTTTGATTAATAGAAAGTTCAAAAGAACAGCATTTATTTGAAATGGAAATCTTTTTTAACATTATAAATGTCTTGCATCCTGTATTAATGTTTTCATTTCTCTAAAAAAATGCCATTTTCTTGTTTTATGGGGACTTTCCATAGATATGATGATTTTTATACTGTACAAACGGTATATTCTATCATCTTACACTAACCCTACCCCTACCCCATCACAGAAAACATTCAGCATTTTTACATTTTTAAAAAACATAGTGTGATT
The DNA here is from genome assembly GCF_964197995.2 of Scardinius erythrophthalmus. Taxonomy (NCBI): domain Eukaryota; kingdom Metazoa; phylum Chordata; class Actinopteri; order Cypriniformes; family Leuciscidae; genus Scardinius; species Scardinius erythrophthalmus. Next base: position 35,000,314 of record NC_138231.1, on the reverse strand, counting down.
TATAAGCTGTTTTCCTCACTGGGACCAGAAAATGTCCTTTTGAAAAAAGACTGATTGATTTTGTCCCCATAATGTGGGGTTTACCAGGCCACACACACGTGCGCACACACACGCACACACAAACAAACTGCCATATGTGATTTACGGGGACTCTCCATATAGGCTTTATGGTTTTCATGCTATACAAACTGTATGTTCAATCCCCCCTAAAACTGTTTAGTATGTTTTTGAAGCCATTTGGTTTACGAGGACACAGGAAGGTTATAATACTCATGTCATTATACATATTTGTGTCCTCATAAACCATGCCAGATCACGCACACGCACGCAAACACAGACTTGACAGCACATCCAGGCCAACTTCATTTGGTATGCTGTTTTATCCCATTAAAAATGTATAAGCGTGTTTGAGTGTACAATAAAATCTGCTTTTATGGATAAATCATTGCAGATTGTGTTTTAGTGGTCAACTTAATATCCACTTTCTCCAAATCAACTAAACCAGTTGGATAAGACTTCTGAGAATCAGATCATCCAGAGCGTTTTTATTGACACCAGCTGCGCATTTGCATACTTTTCTATGTATGTGTATTATAATGATGAAAAAGCTCATGCAGCTAAACTATTACAGTAAAACACACACACACACACACACACACACACACACACACACACACACACACACACACACACACACACACACACACACACACACACACACACACACACACACACACACACACACACACACACACACACACACACACACACACACACACACACACACACACACACACTCAAGGTGACTTTATGCTGTAATAAAACACACACACAAACACACACACCTTCCCATGATGCAGTGTGGTGACCTGCTGTCACCCTCATCATCCTCTCACTGACCCCCCTGCAGAGAATGAGAGGTGACACACACACCACACACACACACACACACACACACACACACACACACACACACACACACACACACACACACACACACACACACACACACACACACACACACACACACACACACACACACACACACACACACACACACACACACACAAACACACACACAAACACACACACACACACACACACACACACACACACACTAAGAGCTGCTGTGAGAACGAGGCACCTTCCTTTTCTGTTTTACTCTTCTACTCATTCTATATCTTCTGCAGTCTTACAGAAAGTAGTTTGCATACTCTTTAATTTACGTCCAATTTAATTTACTCTTTTATTTGTCTCAGGGCCTCAGACTGTTACTAGTCTGATTCTATTAATTGGGTAAATGACACAATGCTCCCCCCACCCCCATATTTATTAATTTATTCACATATGCAAAAACTAAAGGATATTAAAAAATAAATAATTAAAAAGGTAAACTAACTAACTAACTAACTAACTTACTATTTATATTAAACTATTTATAGTAATTACTTAATTAATTAGACAGAGGCACTAAAAAAAAAAAAAGGATGTGTAGAAGAGAGGGATAAAATCAGTCTGAATGGGTCTGGCAGAGGCTAGGCTCCAAATCTGATTCATATCAAACTCTAAATCAGTCTGGGTGCAGGCTATATGTAGTTCAGTTTCAGTCTAATCCTGTTCACAAATCCCAGTGTGAGTTTGGAAGTTAAATAGCTTTCTAAAGTGTTAGCTGGCGTAGACAGAGCAGTCTGCCCTTAGCTGCCCACCCTCCTTTCTCCCCCACTTTTTCTATTACGAAGTCTGGAACTACTTGGCTTTCCCACAAGATTCTGACACAAAAGCCTTACAAAAAGTTTCCAAACTTTTCAAGAAACACTCCCTCGCCTCCTTCCCCAGTGACTCTGGATGTGAAAGGGCAGCCATTGCGCTCTCTGCTTCATACAGCATACATATTTCATAGCTGAAATGCTAATGTCACTGTGCATATGAATATGCAAGAGGAAGAGTTTGAGAAGAAGGTCAGCGAACAGACTGTACATGGTGATGAGACAAGCCAATCATTTAGCCCAAAAATATGAATTTGTGTGTATGTTTGTGACAGTACTTCTGACGAGGTTCAGTGGAGATATGGGAACCTCTCTGCTCTGACTGGGAGTATAAGTTATGCTTTGCTTGATTTGGCAAATGTGTCTCGCTTGAATCATTTAAACATAATAAGCCTGTTAACTCAGCGTGTCCTGAGTTAACAGGCTGCCGTGATCTTTGTCAATGTCCTGGGAAATCTCCAAATGAGCACAACCACTTAAACAACTGTACCTGGGTTAAATAAGGGTATCCAAGATAAAGCAAATCAAAACCATCATAAAGAAAACATAATAATTATTTTCAAAAATGTATATATATATATATATATATATATATATATATATATATATATATATATATATATATATAATTATTTGTGTGTGTGTGTGTGTGTGTGTGTGTGTGTGTGTGTGTGTGTGTGTGTGTGTGTGTGTGTGTGTGTGAAATGTTATGTTTTCCGCAATTGCGCCACATGATATGATATTTTACAGCTTAAACTAACCTTGCCTGCAATAAGAAGGTCAAACACTATTCAAATAATAATGAGGAGTGAAAAAAAGAATGTATTTCTAAGAAAAATTATAGTAAGGAATTCTTCCTCATTACTAAAGCTAATTTTTCAAGAATTCTATTCTTATAATGACACCTTTTTTTGTTCATTACGATATCACAACGTAACATAACTTTATTTATTTGTTTATTAATTTAGTGTTTACTTAACAGGGACAATACAGAACATAAAACATTATTGCACAGGACTGAGCAAAAGATGCTCTATATATATAATTAGCAGCACTTGTCCCTGTTAGGCTAAGAACCTAAGATGAACGACAAAAATTTATTTAAATGTACAAATTAACAACATGTTCATTATACAAGAGGCATTCAAGTCATTGTATGTATTGCATATTTTTATGTGTTAATAATATTTTTTTTAATAAATGTAATATATACAGATAAATAATGAGCAGCATCATGTCACATTTCATGCCTCAAGCACAGCTGATCACAAACCACAGCCGCTTCTCACCAATCAGCTTCCAGTCATATTAAAAGTCCAGAAATCAGAGGGAAGGGATAAGAGAGTCAGAGCTATTTATGAAAGCCCAGAGGAACACAGCACACCACAATCCATCAGAAGGTGCAAAGTAATTCGTTCAGTAATCCAGCAGTCCATCACCACAGCCGTGCAACTATTACAGCTTAGAATGACCAAGGTGTACCAGAGGCACCTTAAGGGAATGGAACAGGTGTTAATGGGAACTCATCAAATCAATATTTCTCTCTTTTACCACTTTTCCACCAAAATAGTGCTGGTTTGTGAACCTCAATCAGAACCAGCTTGCTGACTTGAGAGCCGTTAAATGACGTAACCGTCTACCTTATTACAAAACTTGAATGCAAATATAAACATGCCACACAATGATCTTACAATTTTTAAGAAGCTATTATGATTTGATTTAGTATTTGTATTCAGCATCACAAGTTTGAGGTAATGATCAGAAGATATAATTAACAAAATTCATAGCATTTAGTTACACATGATGCATTCACACATATGATTATATTTAAATAAAATAACTTTAGTTTCATGAGTTCCTTTGCCCATATAATCTTTAAGATAATAAGGTTAAGCGTATTTGGCTTGCTGTCCGCAGCGGAGGGGCTCGAGGAAGCAGCTTCAACTCGAGCTTATATACCCCCCAATGGGACTAATGCTTGGATGATGAGTATGCAAGATGCCTAAATTATGTTGGTGTAGTTGGAGAAGTGGAAGGATGCCAAAACAGCTGATGCCAGAGCAAGGTGAGCGGCTGCTTATACGCTCACCTAAAGGATTTTTAGGAACACCATACTAATACTGTGTTTGACAGCGCTTTCAGAACTGCCTTAATTCTACGTGGCATTGATTCAACAAGGTGCTGAAAGCATTCTTTAGAAATGTTGGCCCATATTGATCGGATAGCATCTTGCAGTTGATGGAGATTTGTGGGATGCACGTCCAGGGCACGAAGCTCCCGTTCCACCACATCCCAAAGATGCTCTATTGGGTTGAGATCTGGTGACTGTGGGGGCCATTTTAGTACAGTGAACTCATTGTCATGTTCAAGAAACCAATTTGAAATGATTTGAGCTTTGTGACATTATCACTGCTGGAAGTAGCCATCAGAGGATGGGTACATAGTGGTCATAAAGAGATGGACATGGTCAGAAACAATGCTCAGGTAGGCCGTGGCATTTAAACGATGCCCAATTGGCACTAAGGGGCCTAAAGTGTGCCAAGAAAACATCCCCCACACCATTACACCACCACCACCAGCCTGCACAGTGGTAACAAGGCATGATGGATCCATGTTCTCATTCTGTTTACGCCAAATTCTGACTCTACCATCTGAATGACTCAACAGAAATCGCGACTCATCAGACCAGGCAACATTTTTCCAGTCTTCAACTGTCCAATTTTGGTGAGCTTGTGCAAATTGTAGCCTCTTTTTCCTATTTGTAGTGGAGATGAGTGGTACCCAGTGGGGTCTTCTGCTGTTGTAGCTGTTGTAGCCCATCCACCTCAAGGTTGTGTGTGTTGTGGCTTCACAAATGCTTTGCTGCATACCTCGGTTGTAACGAGTGGTTATTTCAATCAAAGTTGCTCTTCTATCAGCTTGAATCAGTCGGCCCATTCTCCTCTGACCTCTAGCATCAACAAGGCATTTTCGCCCACAGGACTGCCGCATAATGGATGTTTTTCCCTTTTCACACCATTCTTTGTAAACCCTAGAAATGGTTGTGCGTGAAAATCCCAGTAACTGAGCAGATTGTGAAATACTCAGACCGGCCCGTCTGCCACCAACAACCATGCCACGCTCAAAATTGCTTAAATCACCTTTCTTTCCCATTCTGACATTTAGTTTGGAGTTCAGGAGATTGTCTTGACCAGGACCACACCCCTAAATGCATTGAAGCAACTGCCATGAGATTGGTTGATTAGATAATTGCATTAATGAGAAATTGAACAGGTGTTCCTAATAATCCTTTAGGTGAGTGTATGTTCTGATGGTTAAACATCACCAAATGTTTGTCATGTATTTGTCTCTTGTTTTGTGTGCAAACACATGGTCGGTTGTTTTGACTATGTGTTTACATTGTCTTGTGTTTTGCCTCGTTTCCATGTTAATGTTGTATTAGCGTCACCTGTGATTGTGATCATGTGTCCTTACCACGTCCCTTGTTCCCTCGTTAGTATTGATGTTCATTAGTGTCACCTGTACCTTTGTAATTATGTGTCTATGTAAGCTCCCGGTGTTTGTTCCTCAGTGCTGGTTCGTCTTGTTAACATTCGGTTCTGTGAGTATTGTGGTCTGTCTGTGAATGTTCCAGTGCCGTTTAATTGTCAAATCTAGTTATTGTTTGTTTGCCCCATCGTGGGTCTTTGTTTCTGGTTGTAAATAAACCGTGTTTTGTGAAAGTTACTGTCTGCGCTTGGGTTCTATTTAGCGTAACGTGACAATGTTAGTGGTTCCTGCTGACACCTGTAGATTTTAGGACACAATGCAGTCAATTTTTTAATTTCTGAACTACATTTTCTGTGATGGAAACATGCATGATGGCACCTTGTCGGTGGAAACAGCCATTTATTTCCCTCTTTGCGTCTCTTCCATTCACGGTAACCCCCTTACACATGTGGGGACATGCTGATAAGTGATTTTCTCACATATTTGCTGGTGTGCAGAGGTGAAAACTGATGGAATCAGGGCAGGGAACTCTTCCAGTCCCCCTCCCAGCATCACGGAGCTGACATCCCTCAGCTGGCATCAAAAGCTTCAGGCTCACATGTATGCAGACATGTGCTCTTGCACGTATCCCTCTCACCCACACTCCCAAGCATCCAGTCATCCAGTTATTACTAAACTGTGAAGAAGCTTTAATTATTCTATTAGTCTGTGAAAAATGTATCCATGCTTTTTATAGTGTCTCTTGCTGTTCAAGGCAGCCATATATAATGATATTAATCATGCCCTCTCACAATAATGGTGGAGAGTTTGTAATACTCCTAATGGCAAAAATGGACTAAATATATACTTGCATACAAAATAATACAGATTTAAAACACACACACACTCATATTCAAACATAATGAACTTTTAATTTTTTTGACAAATGGGACAATGAGTCTGCAAGCACTGTGGACTGCTGATGGTAAGTTGAAGAAATATTTAAGTGCATTTATTCCAGACACTGAAGTAATTATTTAACATGTGACATGTGGGTAGATATTCTCTCTTTCTCTGGCTCTCGCTGCCTCTTTTTGAAAGGAAAAGACTATCTTTCTCTTCTTCAATGCTGTCATTTTGCCCTTGACCCATTGATCCGTGTTTTCACATACATGCCTTTGAACAGAACTATAAAATGATGGCTTTCCTGCAGTACTAATGTGTTAAATCCACTGCTCTCTGTATTTGGGAGTGTGTGTGTCTCGAGGTTTAATGAGAAGTGACATATGAGTCAGACCGGAGGTTCACGGCTCTTTGCTCTCACCTCTTAGAGTAATGGTGTGTGGGCTTCAATCACTCAAACTGAAGGCAACACGCGCACACACACACACGAACTGACCTGGTGCATTTTTTTTGTGTAAATCCAAGCATGAGCATATTTTATATTCTAAGATCTCTCTCTCTTTTTATGCATGCAGCGACAGAGCAACCGGAAGTCATTTTTAATTAAAGTTATCATTTTGAGGTGCGAGACACATGGCTATTAGCAATAAAGAGTCATTTACACATACAGCAACTTGCAGTGACAGACCAAAGTCATTCATTTTCAATGAGAGCCAGTCAATTTAGAGTGACATCAATAACACAGCAACTTGAGCAGAGTTCAACTTCTGATCCACTGTGAGAAAACCCAGCCGAACAGAACATACTGAAGCAGGATTTTTGAAATAAAATATTTACAATTAATCATGTGGAGTACATGTAATACATATGACAATATATAGGCCTAATTTTGATGCTTTTTGTTTCATTTTAAAGTAACAATAAAGTAACACAAAAAAACATACAAATATTTATTTCTAAAGGGTCCTATTACGCTTTTTCACTTTTTCAACTTTAGCTAGTCTGTAATGTTGCTGTTTGAGCATTAAAAAGATCTGCAAGGTTACAAAGCTCAAAGTCCACTCCAAAGGGAGATATTTTATTTAACAGAATCCACTTTCCAGGAACTACAACAAACAACTTGTTTGAACTACAGCACGTTTTTTTCCGGGCTTTGTGAATTAATAATGGCACCCATTTAAATAATCTCCACCCATGGAATACGCAAAAAAAGGGACAAGGCCTGGTTGAGCTGCATTAGAGAAGTTCTCTAGAAGTGTTTTTCCATCTAGTTTCCAAAACTCATTTGTTTGACCTTCCTAAGGCTTACAAACTTAAGAGTGGTTCAAATTGATTTTAAACACTTTTATCTGTGTGCTCAACTCGCGGTTATGGTAAGGGGCGTGACATTTCCCGAACACGCGGTGCCAATCACAACAAACTGGGCCAGCTAACCAATCACAGCACATTTTATGGAAGGAGGGGCTTCATCGAAACAGGAACTACAGGGCACGTTCTAGCCAGATAAGGGAGATAGGTGCTGTAATAATGTAACATATGTGAAAATAATGTGTTTTTTGAACAATCACGCATGAAACCATATAAAGTACACCCCAAAACCAAAATCAAGTCTTCGTAAAAGGGCATAATAGGACACCGTTAAAGAATATAAATTATGATTTATTATTATTATATAAAGGACCTGGATCGCAGGTGATGAATTAATAAGAATAGGTTTATATTCTGAGATACCATTTAGTGAATTTGCCCTAATTATTAGTTATTTTATCAGAGAGGAACACATTGCATTGCTTCATTCCACCCCACAGCAGGGAAACACTGATGAATCCAAAAGGAACCACTAGAGCAGGAGGGTGTTTCTGTAAATGAGGAATAAATCTGCTTTAAACTCTTGTGTTTCACACTATACTTAGATTATATTTTTGTTGCTAGTAGAGTCTGGTCACAGTGGCACTAACACCTAAGAGTGTCTCTTAGGTGTTGTGGTGCCAAAAAGAAAGTGAGAGAGACTGTAAACAAGACAGCTAAAGAGACGAGAGCAGAAGAAACAACGAGAGAAAAGAATCAATTTAGTTATTTCAGAAGAACTGAAGACCTAATGATGATACATTCAATAACTCATTAGCAGAAGAGAGAGAGAGTAAAGGTTGAGATTTTTTATGAGTTTAACTAAATGGAAGAGAGGAGCGCGAACTAATCAACGGCTTTCTGGCTTTTTCTCTTTTTTTGGTTGGGACCTCAGCGGGACCCCAATCCAGCTATAAACTATAGCCAAATACTTATGTGACACATCCATAATTCTGAGTATGACAGCGTGAGTAAAGACACAAATCAAGAAAGAGACTGGAGATGGAGGTTGTGACAGTGTAAAGAAGGAGAAATGGTTTTACAGAACTATAGAGAGTGAGGGAATAAAGCAAAAGTGGGAAATGGAAAGCAAACGTGACTAGATAAAGATGGGATTTCAAGATGAACATGATGCTTGTGATGTCATGAAATGCCAAAGCCTTCACCTATGAATAGGTTATGCAAATATGCTTTGTGTTTAAATAAACAAAAATGGCTTGATTTCTAAACATAATTTTGCTAAATATTTTAAATATTCAGTAAAGCACAAACACACACTAATATAGATACAGAGTAGAATGCATGCACACACAGGCATATTAAATGTGTGATCACACTAATACTGTCTATATACACCAGCAGAGTAAAACGGGATCGGCCTCCAGCAACACGGAACACACAAATATAGAACAACCTCATCAAAGACATTCAGCCTTATGGTGAACATTGCACCCTAGGAGCCAACAGGCCTTTGCTAAAGGTTCACTTTCCCTCCGGCTGAAGCTCCTGACAGGGAAGCACTCCCGATTTGCAGTTCTGTCTATCACACACTCACTTTCCCTGGAAAGCGATGGTCTGTTTGGGTCTCTGATGGTGTTGGGCTCAGAACAGGTGGCCATCTGCGAGGGCAGTCTCGTTATCCGCTCTATCCTCTCAAAAACAGATACACCCTGTCAGCCTTATCAGTCCGTCAAAACTCTGTCTAATAACTAACCCACTCAGCCGAATGGCCCAGAGGCTCTCTGCATATGTCATAATAGTAAAATGTGCTCATTTGAGATGCTGAAAATACTCATCACCAGTAAAAGCGACGGCTTGTGCTTGAAGCAATTGACAGATCTAAAGAAACACATTGCCTGTTGGGCCAAGTGTTTATTCTTACTGACTGAAATATTTTCACGCAACACAGTCACACAAAGCTCTTAAACCATTTTCAAGAAAAAAAATTAATGATAGTAAATAATGTGTTAAGTCTAATTACACATAACACTGCTGTAAATCACTTGGGGGATTTTTTTCTTTTTAGCAAGATAAATAGCTCCACTCGTCTATTTCACAATGATTCTCCCACAAGATTTCATGGGATAGTTCTGTCGTCATTTTCTCACTCTCGTGTTGGTCCAAACCTGACTTTCTTTATTTCTGTGGAAAATACTTTGAAGATTGTTGGTAAACAATCAGTTTTGGTTATCATGGACTTACATTACATGGAACATTTCTCAAAATATCTTCTTTTTTTATGTTCCACAGAAGAAGGAAAGTCATGCAGGTTTGCAATGACATGAGAGTGAGTAAATAATGATTAGGATGATAAGAATTTTTTTAACTATTCTTTTAAAGAATAATCCTATTCCTCATTATTTTACAGCTACATAACAATATTAATATTGCAAAACTGCACATATTGCACATGGTAAACACCAAGTACATTACCATTACCATGCCAATCACTCAAAGAGTTGTCATGACAGAACTTCAGGTCAGTGTGTTAAGTTTATAGAAAAAAGTGAAGGCTTTTAATGGTAACACTTTGCAAGATTTAATTCATTAACATTAGTTAATGCATTAGGTATCATAACAATGAACCGCAATTTTTTAACGCATTTATTAATCTATTTTTATGTTCGCTTATGAATATAGTATTGTTCAGTGTTGATTCTTGTTTGTTCATGATAAATAATGTTAATTTATAAAAACAGAAATAGAATATTGGTACAGTACATGCAGAACTGAACATTAATCTAGATTAATAAACACTGTAAAAGTACTGTTCATTGTTATTTCATGAAACCTATTACATTTACCAAAGTTAACATATAACAAGGGTTACCTTCCTTTATGTACTGTATATTCCATGGCCTAAAGTATTTGGTCACCAATACGTGTGACTATTTCAGCTCCATCCATAAAATAAAATTATGTCTGGATGCAAGCTTCCTATTGAATACAGCATTTTAATCACCAAACCACAGAAGTGCCACACTTATACACACACATAAAATAAAAACTAAAATGAAAGGTTGCACACATGCATACAATAAAAAATTCAAAATCCAGCTCACACACACCCCACACACTCAACCATCCTAAATTTAAGGCTTCAACATAATTCAGAGTTTGCATTCAGAGTTTACAGAATATCGATATTCATAAATATTCAGGACACCTTTTTTTTCTCTGTCTCGCGGGGACTTTTAGTCTGTCTTAGAATTCAGACGGGGATGGAAGAGAAAGAGAGAAAGAGAGAAAGAGAGAGCAGCTGGTGCAATGATGATGAGAACATGTTCATTTTATCATTTTCTGTCAATGTGACGAGACAAAGATTACTGCGACGAGACAAAGATTTCTGCTGTCAGTTGTTTACTTGCTAAAACTGCAACTTGAGACACAATCAAAAGGAAATTGTTGATATTTCTGTGGCGGATCCATAAATCATGTCCACACACACACACACACACACACACACACACACACACACACACAAAAAATCATACAGCTGATTTACATTAAACATATCATTCAAATTGAAAAACTGTCACGTTTGATTTTAAATTCGAAAGCTGCACACAATTACAATTGTTTGTATTTATTTACACACAATTTCTGAAATAACAGAGTTTTACTAAACTTTAAAAAAAAAAAATTATAAACACAAAATGCTAATGCTTCAAGTCTTTGAGGAATTTAATTGTGAAAAAAGTGTTGATATACAAATTAATCACTGGATGGAAAATTACATTAATTACGTCTCAATCTCCCCTTGCAAAGACACTGGTACACATAGACACAGTTATGAAGTCACAGACACACATACACACCTGATACCCTCTTTGAACACATCAAACGTTCATGTCTGCGGTCATGACTCAGTTAACATTATTTGTTTATACACATAAGCCAATGTGTCCGGAAAAGCATTTTCAAAGGCAATAGTTTGCTTCACTTCCCAAACATAATTATGACAAGACACCATTTCCAATTATTAACCTGCTTGTACTGAGGTGTAGTGAAAACAGATGCATTTCAAGGGGAGAAATTTTAATGATCTCTTTTTGGTCCAAGAGGCAGCAGAGCAATAATAAAACAATACAACTGCTCAGAACTAAATAGGGAGCAATGTAAAATATTATTTTTTCTACTTGTTCAGGTGTGTTGATATTTTTCCCAACAGCTCTACACTTGGCTAATATCTGCTTTTGCAACGCTAGCAACAGCCCGCAGAGACAATCACAGCTCAGTCTGCAGCCAAGCGCAACCACACAATAGAACAGACAGCAGGAGAAAGAAAAAACAACAGACAAGAATGCAGGAGCAGCGGTAGATAGCAGGAATGCCTGCTTTCACTGCTTTCTGTCTAAATTAAAGCATAATCTCCACAGCCTACTACTGTCATGACACAGAAAGGGAACAGACGGTGGATGTAAAATAAACAGAGTTTATTGACAGAGCGGGAGCAAAACAGAACACAACAGGTGAAGGATGGTATTACTAGATGACACGTAGGACTTAGCTGACTGTAACACAAATGAAGATGAAGGAAGTGAGGTTGAGAATGATGTAGATCGAGGAAAGAAGACACAGGGAGGTTATGAGGATCCAAAGACGGCAGACTACTGAAGAAGACGAAGATGAGGATGAAGATCAGGTAAGGGAATGCTGGGAATCTCTGGTGAGAGCAGGAAGAGTCTGTGTAATGTGTGACGAGACCAGACAGTGAACTGGAGGGAGTGCAGGCTTGATATGGTCAGGCTGATGAGGGTCAACAGGTGCAGGTGATTAGAATTCGGGTGATGATGAACTAGTGGGCGGATCTTGGGCTGATGGCTGAGTGGATGGTGTGAGTGACTCCGTGACAGTACCCCCTCCTCCACGGGCGGCTCCTGACGACCGGAGATGGCAACGACGGGGATGTCCTCGACCTCTGGGTGCGGGTCGATCCGGATGGTCAAGGTGAAACTGGGTCAGTAAGGTGGGGTCCAGGATGTCATCTCTAGCGACCCAGGAGCGTTCCTCTGAGCCCTATCCTTCCCAGTCTATAAGGTACTCGAGGCACGTCCCTCGTTGTCCCTCGGATGGATTGGACCCGGTAGATGGTATCCTCGTCGGCAAGCAAAGGAGGTGCACCATTGTCACCATCACCAGATCCTTTGGAGGGAGACAGAGGGTCAGTGTAAGGTTTTAGAAGGGAAACGTGAAATGAAGGTGAGATTCTGTAATGTGAGGGGATTTCCAGGTGATATGTGACATCTTTGAGCTGCCTCTGCACCTTGAAGGGACCCATATAGCAGGGACTCAGCTTACGGCAGGGCAAGCGGAGATGGATGTCCCAGGTGGACAGCCACACCAACTGTCCAGGGTGATGTTGGGGTGTGTTCCCTTGTTTGATATCTGCCTGTTCCTTGTGTCTCCGTACTGCCTGCTGGAGACGGACATTGGCTGAGTCTCACACCTGCTGGAACCAGTAGTTGACAGCTGGAACCTCCGATGGTTCGCCGGACCAGGGTAAGAGAGGTGGTTGGTAGCTCAACACGCACTGGAACGGAGTAAGGCCGGTTGTAGCCTGGCGAAGGGAGTTCTGGGCGTACTCAGCCCAGGGGAGGAACCGGCTCCAGCTGTCCTGGTTCTAGTGGCAGTATGACCTCAGGTACCTCCCGATTTCTTGGATCTTCCGCTCAGTCTGGCCGTTAGTTTGGGGATGATAACCGGATGAGAGACTGATGGTGATACCTAGATGTTTGAAGAAGGCTTGCCAGACATGGGAGATAAACTGAGGACCTCTGTCAGAGACAATATTTTCTGGGAGACCAAAGTGACGAAAGATGTGTTAAAATAATATTTCTGTGGCCTCGAAGGCGGTAGGAAGTCCTTTTAGGGGGATGAGCTTGCAGGATTTGGAGAACCGGTCAACTATAACGAAGATGCAAGTATGAGAGTTTGAAGTGAAGGGGGTGGATTGGAATCCACTGCTGCTTCAATGTATGTGTAATGAATGATTATAATCAAGGTATTAATCAATATTTTTCCTTCAAATATCAAATGAGTTGAATGACTTCTCTGGAGATTTTACTTTGTTACAGAAGTTACCAGTGTGATTACTGAAATGTTCTTTTCATGTATTCTCTAATGTCTGTATGTGATATCTGAATGCATTAACAGTGCTTGCTTATTTAGCCCGGTTTCCAGAAATTAAATAGGGACTTGTTGTTTTGTGTATGAGAAAGGTCTTCAACATGTTAAAACATATAGGGGTCATTGAAGCCAATAGTTTAAGGGACCATTTCTTTGTTAAAGCCTTACTTTCCAGTGAGACTAAAGTGTCCTCTCCTTGAGAGAAAGAACACATTATCTTAATGTTTTGAGAGGACTCTCCTGTTTATAGTTAGAGCCTAGCCAAATCCAACCTTGGAAAAGCTATGTGTCGGTGTGTGTGTTAGTCTTCTTGGTTACAGGTTAAGGAACCAATGGCATTATTGGAGATTGACTGAGTTGTTGTTGATGGGGAGTGTTGCTGATGGCACAGACTGAGCATCCCCTGACGTATAGGGAGATATCCTGGGCCATAGAGGGCCACCAGTAGTGTTGGCTGAGGAGCGAGAGGGTTCGCTCGCTACCTGGGTGTCCAGAGCCCGGAGAGGTGTGAGCTGAGTCAATGAGGGACAGACAATAGGTCAATGGTATAACGATACGTCCCTCAGGACCTCCCGGTGGAGCAGGTTCGGTCAAAGTGGCTTGACGGATTTGGTCATCGAGTGCCCATTGGATGGGGCTGACAATCATGGCTGGAGGGAGAATGGGTTCAGGTGTTGCGGGCTCAGGATCCAGATGATGAAGACAAGACAGTACATCTGCCTTACAGTTCTTGCTTCCAGGTCGGTAGGTGACTACAAAGTCAAATCTCGTGAAAAATAGAGCCCATCTGGCTTGACGAGGGTTGAGTCGTTTAGCTTCTCTTAAATAATCAAGATTTATGTGGTCCGTAAGGACTTCAAATTGGTGAGTTGCTCCCTCCTGCCAGTGTCTCCATTCTACTAGAGCAAGCTTTATGGCGAGGAGCTCACGATTCCCAATATTGTAATTTTGCTCCACCGAGGACAGCTTCTTAGAGTAGAAGACACATGGATGGAGGCGTAGGGGGTCACCCTGCCACTGCGACAGCACTGCTCCGACTCCAGTGGTGGATGCATCGACCTTGATGACAAACGGTAGATCAAGGTTCAGATGGCGGAGGACTGGAGCGGAGACAAATGCTATCTTAAGGTCTTTGAAGGAGAGGAGGGCAAGAGGTGTCCAGGACAGAGACTTGGGCCAGTTTTTCAGGAGAGAGGTGAGAGGTGAACTGATTAAGCTGTAATTTTTGATGAAACAACGGTAAAAATTGGCGAGTTCTGGATGGATTCCACCTTCCTCTGGTCCATTTGGATGCCATGTTGGTTGATGATGTACCCCAGAAAGTGGACGGAGGAAGTGTGCAACTCGTATTTCTCTAATTTGAGGTAGATTTGGTGATCCTGAAGACGCTGGAGAACTTGTTTTATATGTTGATGATGTTCCAACAGGGTTTTGGATAAATCAGAATATCGTCTATGCAGACGATGACGAACTGGTTGAGGAAGTGTCCAAATACCTTGTTCATGTAGTTCTGGAAGACGGCAGGTGAGTTGGACAGCCCATATGGCATGACCTGATATTCATAGTGCCCTGTTTTTCCATTGCTTTTTCTGCATACAGAAAATGATTAAAAATCCTGTATTATTCATGTCAGGCCAGTAGTTGGCGATGTCACTTTGTAAAGAAACACTATGCGCCAATAGACTAAACACATAATACTCATGCGCATGAAGGCACAGTTTTCACAAATTCACGTTTTTGCAAAAACGTACACTTTGAAATCCGTTTTCAAAAGCTTGTGTTTATAGGCCTCCAAAACGCAATTGTTCTGTAAATGAAAGGCCAAAACGCATAAAAAGTCTTTTGGACCTCATATCTTTACATAAGCAGAATGTCACAGGACACTTTTGATATCCATAGAGCCATGTATGACTGTTCTCGCCTTGAAAATACATAACTCACTAGAGCAATTAGACTGCAGGAGAACTTAAATCATCTATTGAGCAAATTCATTTCATTTCCCTTTGTCATTTTCACTGCCTCACTGATTAAAACCATTCCTCATTAGCCATATGCTAAATGAGCTTTAATTAAAGACGACAAAGGGGTGACTGCTGTCTCTGAAAGCGACACAGAGCAGCTTGCCCTCCAAAACGCCTCTCTCTTTTTCTGACTCTCTCTCTCTCTCTCTCTCTCTCTCTCTCTCTCTCTCTCTCTCTCTCTCTCTCTCTCTCTCTCTCATCTTATCCTTTAAACTTTTTTTTTCTCCGGCAACAGCTTAAGGAATCTGGCATACAAAAGCAAAGAGTGAAACAGGCAGGTGAATGCAAGAGAGGGAAAGTTTTCTTACACAGGATGAAATTGAATGCGGCAAGGGTTCAGTATGTTTATTGTCATGGCAAATAAAATTTCTGAATTCCAATTTCACCTTGTGCCTACATGAAAGAGAAGGAGGGAGAGTTTGGGAGAAACAGAGAGAGATAGAGAGAAAGAGAAGGAAGGAGTGAGTGAAATCTTGAATAGGGATCTCTTTGCAGAGTTATTCCCCACTGATGTGTGATGAATGACTCTGTGGCAGATGTGAAATAGGCTCCATTAAAATGCCTCATTTCAGCAGTAGAGTGTGGCGACTGTCTAAACATCACCTGAGATATCAACACATCTCTCCTGCACTGTTAGATGCAACGCATGAGGAGAACACAAACAAACAGTTATGAAATCACAAGCTCATTGGACTTGATTGATTTATGAAGGAGACGATGATGGGGAGTTTGTTTTAGAAACTTGACATAGCAACATTATCTCAACCATTGGCATGAGTTTGAGACAGGGCTGTCTGCTTTGCTGACTAGTGATAGAATGGAGGAATTCTCTGTAAACCTATCTTTTTTGTAGTATTTGACTCAGTAGCTATGTTTTCATGCATACAGATTATCTAAAATTGGACTAATTGCTCAATCGAACTGAAAAGCCTTCATGTAAACACCTCAATCGATGTGACTGAAATTGTTCCAAATAGAATTTCGGATTGGAAGGGACCTGAAATATTCAAAAATACCTTGCACACACGCACAGTGCTGTGATGCTTAGGATACATGTTTACAATCTTAATGTGCATTTTTTTTATATATTTTTTAATATAAATATATATATATACTTCTTATATATTATGACGTGTAGATAGGCCTACTGGTCAGTGGAGGAGACTGAATATTTAATAGATATTTTCTTAAAAAAACAAACAAATTCTGGCGAATGTCAGCTTTCTTTTTGGATGTGAATTGGATTGCAAAGTTTAGGATTCACATAATCAGAACTTTTATTATCTGAAATCGAATTGAATTCATTCATATCTACGAAAATGTGTGCATATAAACTAATTATCCTGGGGGTGTCGTGGTATATTGTACGTGGTGAACGGAATAGGCTACACATTCAAATATACTGTTGATGACAAATGCGAGCACCAATGTCTGTATTAAAGAAAAAATTATTGATAAACACGTATTTGGAATGCCTACTCTCGACTACATTTCAGGCGAGGCAAGGCACATCTCAAACAAGCCTAATATCTGATGCCAATTTGGTAGACATCGCCCAACCCTACTTTATATCATCCTTTAATTTCTCATCTTTGAGTTGAGGTTTAAAACAAAGCGAGAGTGGGTAAATTAATTGATTTCGATTTTGAGTTAACTATTCCCGTCATATTTCTCCTGCGAGCCATTATCACTTTTTATTTATTAATTAATTTTGGAATATGGCTAAAAAGTATAATTAAGAAATGTTATGTGTTTTTATATAAATAGCATAACAATGTAGGTCTAATAAAAAAGGCTAGACTGATTCATTACACAGATCTAGGAACCACCAATGTGCTGTAACTCAGCCAGTCATATTCTGTAATAAACACAAGCAGACAAGCACTCGCTCATTAATGATGAATATCCAGCATGTCCTGTGTGAGCCTAGTCTAGTGTGAGCCTGTTCAGTAAGCAATTTAGAGAGCGCAGGCACTCTGGAATGCTGGGTATAATTACCAGCATTGCCAAGAGACGTGCAGCTTGGGATGAGCCAGTTGCCATCAGATTCATAAACACAAAACACCCACCCAATCTTCTGCACACATTGCCAAAAACATCAACCAGATGCTTCAGAACACAGACACATACAGTCCCATGAGAGAATATCATATAGATTACAGCTTCCTTATTAATAAACACTGCTCCACCCTTTAAGTAAGAGCTTATGAACCCCGTTTACATGACACCGGTTTCAGCTAAAAACAGAAAACATTTTATGGGTTTTATGCATTTACACGACAACGGCATTCAGTCTGTTCAGTCTATAGGCACATAGTGTTTCTTTTCATAGTGACATTGCCTGGCATGTAGGCTATAATACAGCGTTTTAGTTGTTTTCGCAGATCCGTTTGAATGGGGATTGTTTTGACAACACTGTCGTCTGTACGTGAAAAATGCATAAAACTTTCCATTTTTAGTACGTTGTTGTCATGTAAATGTACCCTAAGTGTCCAAACATTCAAAGATGGCAGCAACTGTCATTCAGATCTCCAGGTTATATAGACCTCATCGAGACAGACGACCGATCTCACGGCAATTCGTGAGAAATTTTACGAGGTGGCTAATTCGTGCGAATTCATACGACCTCACTCGTACGAATTAGTAAGATTTGTGCTAAATCGTACAAAATTTACGAGTTGCCCAATTTGTATGAATTCGTACAAAACTACGAATGACCTACACCTGACCTATCCATCACGTGGGTTTAGAGACAAATCGTACAAATTCGTACGAGTGAGGTCGCACGAATTCGTACGAATTAGCCACCTTTTAATCACTTGTACGAATTTGTACGAATTGGTCGTGAGATAGCGTTGGATAGACACATGTAAGACATGTTTAAAATTTTCTCTGGAAGGGTTTTTTTCAAACAAAAGAATTGCTCCAGGACATGATCGGAGGCAGAGCAGTATCATTTGATCCCACAGCCTTTTGGTGCATGATCAACGGCTTTTGATGCCTGCCGAGACACTTGTGTCCGACTCTCCATTCAGTACACAAAAAAAGGTTCTTAACCTTCATCAAAAGGAATAATTGTCAAACTAGCATTCTGTAATTTAACCCAGAGCAGCACCACGCAGGGGACAATGCTCTGATTAAATACATTATTCATGATACACTTATATCAGAGAGAGAGAGAGAGAGAGAGAGAGAGAGAGAGAGAGAGAGAGAGAGAGAGAGAGAGAGCATTGTCAAGGTCAGTGAACGTCCTATGCCTGTTGCTTTGAGGCTCATTGTTTAAAGTCTCTTTAAACAAACCTCTGCACTGACTGGGTGGAGTGTGAGCACTTCTATAAGACAATGAGAACAGGTGTTTAGGTATTCACATGGGACAAGTATGCATTTAGACAGCTCTCTGACTAAGGGCAAGAATTACACCATCAACAGTCATTGCACAGGTGCGATCATTTCGAGTAATGCTTGAAGACATTTTGATTAGTTGGCTGATGGATTCACATAACTAAACTCAGCATTTTGGCACTGTGAGCTATTCCAGCATGTTTAGGTAGGACTGAGTGATTTTAATTTTCCTATTTACCCCAGAAAGAGAGAGTAAAATATATTAAATAAATGTATAATCAGGATACAGCCACTGACACAAATTAGTTTCAACTCAATGTAAAACGTTTTACATAGAAAGCTTCAGTCCCATTACTGGTGGGCCAAACACACCCGAACAAGCTAATCAGACAGGTGGGTTAAATCGGGATTGATATTAAAATCTGTAGGCCTTCCACAACTGGAGTTAAAGAGAATGTAGCTTACACTGTGACTGTTACGAAACTAGCTACAGGAAATAAACACACTACATTAAGCAGCAGCACAACTATTTTCAATTATAATGATACTACGAAATGTTTCTTGAGCACCACATATGCGTTTTCGAATGATTGCTGAAGGATCATGTGACACTGAAGACTAGAGAAATGGCTGCTGAAACCACCAGCTTTGCATTCACAGGAATATACAATATATTTAAAAATTGTTGTAATTGTAATTGTGATAATATTATAATAATAATGAAATAATAATATTTCATAATACTACTGTTTTTGACTATCGATCACAAATCAGACTTGGTGAACATAAGAATCTTCTTTCAAAAACATCCAAACTATCCTAAACATTTGAATGTTAGATATAATGGTAATATAATGATTATATACAATATATTATTTAAGAATTAAAATATTTATATTATTTATTAGTTTTAATATTATAATAAATCCACCCCTGTAACATCAACATGCCTGTAGTTTAAGAAACACATGTCAAAAGAGCCTCTGTGACTGATGACCTCTAGTCTAAAGCAGGATAATAAGAACATTCAGAAGCGTTGACCTTCCTCTAAACAAGACACTGCTTATATATAGATCATAGACCTTATATAAGCTCATCATGTATGTAAATGTGTAACAAATCAAAGAAAGCTTTTGTTTAATGACTGTGGCTGTTCTTTACCAGTTACGTAAGCATGTCTCCAAAGATAGCAAGGTATGTGCAGAATCTATATGGTTTCTCATTGCATTCTAGCCCTTCAAACTCTTTATGTGTCTGCTCAGTTACAGAGAGGTGCTGATTAGTTCTTTTATTTATTTTCCTTAAAATGATGCTGCTGCATAAATTATGCTATTTTTGTTTTGATGTTTATAGTGGGCTCTTTTATCTTTGTCAGATGGATGACTCAAAGAGAGAGAGGGAGAGAAGGAATAAGTGAGTCCCTGGGGGAGAAGGGATGTTTTTCCTTCCTCTTTCTGCCCCTCAATTACATTTTTCTTCGCTTCCCTGTTTTACTCCTTTCTTGCTCACTCTGAGGCTCATATCACAACACACGTTAAAGCGGTGGATATTTATTTTCCCATCCAAAATAACAGGTTACAGGTCACACAGCCCCTATAAACAATGTGGTTCTAGCAGAAAGGTATGTCAGAGAAGAGTATGTCGTTTTGATTTGTGTAGCGTATATAAAATACAGCGAGATGCGCTATAAACATATCGAATAACACAATATTTTGCAATATTTGCCTTTCTGAAGCAACATTAAATAGTGGAGCATATTAATCACAGATTCTTCGAAAAAAGATATGATTAAATGGACAGTTCTACCAAAAATGAAAATTCATTAAAGGGATACTCCACTCTAAAATGAAAATTCTGTCATCATTTACTCACCCTCATGTTGTTTTAAACCTGTATGAATTTCTTTCTTCTGCTGAACAGAAAGGAAGATATTTAGGAGAATGTCAGTTTTTGGTACCATTGACCTCCATAGTAAAATTTTCCTACTATGGAAGTCAATGGTACCAAAAACTGTCTGGTTACTGACATTCTTCTAAATATCTTCCTTTCTGTTCAGCAGAAGAAAGAAATTCATACAAGTTTGAAACAACATGAGGGTGAGTATATGATGATAGAATTTTTAATTTTAAAGTGGAGTATCCTTTTAAGAAAGAAGGTTTGGAACAACTTGAGGGTGAGTAAATGATAACAGAATTTTCATTTTTGGGTGAACTATCCCTTTAAGGCTTGATGCAAGCCAAGATAACAGCTCCTCCTTTTCAGTAAATCTGACTTTTTGGCTAATTGTTTTAATATAAATTAGTTTTTACAGGTTTTTTTTCAAAATTTTACAATTTATTGCATTAATAAATTATTAAAAGTAATTCTCAATGTAGTTTGACAAGCTACACCAAGTGTTGATAGAGGTGGCGGTAATGCACACTAAAATGTTGTTTGCCAACTAACATTAAAAGTCAGAAGAAGAAGTGTTGATAGATTAAATGTATTGATTTGTAGGCCTTACTTTGTGGGGAAGTGATGGAACACAGGCAAAGTTGAGGGATACCTGAGGTCCTCGTAGCACCTGTTAGCGGTTTGGCTAGCTGTTTTAAGGTAGGCACATACTTTTCAGAGTGTTTTCACCTAAAGGATGTTATATATCGCCTAGATCAGTGGATCTCAGTCTAACAAATATGAACATCTGGAAAACATTCTTAATGAAAATCAAAGAATCGTATAAGTATGCATAGGATAGCAAGATAAATAAGCCTACCAACTTTAAGAAGGGAGTAGAATGCTAAACATATATTTTGAAGATTTAAAATGAAAAATTTACTTTAAAATTGACCTTTGAACCTTTGTTCTGAACCAGAACCACTGGCCTAGATATGAGACCTGAATGTTTATGCTTTGTGTGTTTTAAGGTAGCCTAACATATTGGCAGTGATTTGCCTTCTTTACATTATTATTGAATCCTGGGGTGTCTGATGGTAGACAAATTGTGTTTTCTTAAATACTTTATTCAGTATTTGTGTTGGTGCTGTTTAGTTGTGCTCTTCCAGCCCATGAAATTGCTTTATTGGCAACTATTTCAAATGCTTGGTATATTACCAAGCTGGTGTGCTGATACACTGCTTCAGCCTGGCACTACAGTGTTAAACAGGCCTTGCTTGTGTTTTATGTTGGTATCCTCTCATCTTGCCCTGTGTTCTCCAAGCTTTGTTATTATCTAATGTTTGCCTGCTTCTTGCTCTCTTTTATCGGATTTTATCTCTTCTTCGGGCCTTGCCAGCTCTCTCTTTCTCAGTGTGTTTCCCATGTGATGTGTGGTAAAGGCTCTAGTATGTAGTGTAAATGTCAGGGACTGAAGGATACTGAAGAGACACCGAAAGGAACAGTGAGGGGGAGCGAATGACATTTTGGATGCGTCCCACGAGAGAACTCTGACGGACAAGAACATGTTCACTCAGCAACATTACGCAACACACACAGCCAATAAATAAATAAATTAATAAATATTTGAGCAACAGAGGAAATAAGGTAAAAGAAGGTAGGGAAGAAATAGCTTAAAAGAAAACATCGAAAGTTAAGAGATAATAAGACTGAGAGATAAGAGAAAACTTATCAGGAATGTATTCAATTGGAATAGAGGGAGACAGAAAAAGCAGAATAAACAGAGGAATACAGGAAATAGATAAAAAGGAGATGTTGAGAGAGAGAACAGACTGTTCAGAGGGATGGTTACTTATCTGATGGCAGACTTTCCCCCTGCCTGTGACTTCTTACAAAGCAAACCATTTTGTTTCAGTGGAGATTCATTGCTTTTGACTGTAGTGGTGCATTGATTTGATTCTGTTTTAAATTAGCATTTAAGTTGATTTTGATGATAATTTGATCATTTTGATAGTTAGAGTTCGAGGTTCATGTTCTTATAATCCAAATTATGGACATTTAAGTGGATAAACTCTTTCCCTGTTTCTATTCACTTCTATGTCAATTTAATTAGTTAAGTAGTCTGAGGTGTTATTTAAGGTTCATCTCATGCTCTTGCCCACCATATATAGATATTTTACTTGTGTATGAAAATGTGAATGAATGTTGTCTACAAGATAGATGTTGTATGTAAATATGTAATGCATCAAACTTCTTACCAGCCAAGAGGGAGATCAATAATGTATTACAGTAAGCCATCTGGATGCACTGGTGTGTTAATGATAAACCTGATATTAGTCATATTTCACTTTGTCAGGAAAAAAATGCATTTGGCAGATTTATGTATTTTGCATAAAAAAGGATCTGCATAAAAAAGGATCAGTTCATGGGTTTATGTAGAAGATGGATGTCTCATATATACAGTAGCCTATAGTGTTTTGAGGTTAATGAGTCAGGTCTTTAAGTGGTGTCTGTACACTCTAAAAGTTCTGGGTTGTTTAAACCCATGTTTGGGTCAGAAATAGACAGCACCCAACGGTTGGTTTAAATTATGAAATATATATATATTTTTAAAACCCAACCGTTGGGTTTGTCCATATTTGACCCAAACATGGGTTGAAACAACCCAGCATTTTTTGCAGAGTGTATGCTGTGATAAATTATATCTCTCACACACATGCACACTAAAAAGATGTTTTTTTCTTTTTTTTTTTATGCAAGAGGGTCTTCGTTTGACATGAAGGATTCCCCTTTATGCATGAAGTCTCTTCAAAGCTGTCAGAGAATGGGGTCAGTCTACATATGCGACCTTCGACACCAGCCTTCACCCTCATGAACCCCTCAGAGATGTGTGTGTGTGTGTGTGTGTGTGTGTGTGTGTGTGTGGGATCTTACTATTTGGAAAAGTGGGAAAAGGTGTTCCTGTCTTTTTTCCCCTCTTTCATCTCTCTGATGTTGTTTGTCCAAATTCTTCTCCATTCCTACATCTCTCCACTGCCCCCCCCCCCCCCCCGCCACCGGCCACCCATGAAGCCCACCACTTGATCTTCTTTATGCTTTTCTCTGAGGAAAATTGTTTTGCTATTTTACAGCCCATAGACATAATGAAGACCTCAGTTACATTTATTTACGTTTCATTTAAGTTTCCTCAAGCGTTTCTCTGAAACTAAAATACCAGAGGCTCATAATTTGATGAGACATGTTTGAATTTCTGATTGCAGACATTGTTGTGAAACATTGTTGAGATTTCTTCTGAAACTTAGAGACCCATGTGAAATTACTTTTTATTTTTCAAGAGAAAAATCCAATAATTAGGGGGCTTATGTAAAATTCTCTACTGCTCTCTATTAAATCTCATTGCTGTCTAAGGAAAAACAGTTGAGATATTAAAGGGATTTCATGATCTTTCTTTTATGAGTTGTTGTCTTTACTCTTAAGAGCTTTTTAAACTCCATTCATCCTTGAACATTTTCATTTCCGGATGTCCCCTGTTTTACTTTGAATCTCCCAAGGTACAAAGACTTGCATATACCATTTCAGAATTAATTTTGATTTTAGCACATGTGTTGAGGAGCTATAATTTGAACCCAGAACAGCATGCATTAGTCATGAATCTGGATTACTTTTATCTGGTAATTTTATAGAAACAAAATGGCTTGTGCGACATTGAGAGAAGCTCTTATCAGGTTATTTATAAAGCGGAACTACACAACAGGAAACAGATCAAGGGAGATCCGGTAGTTAGGTCCGCTAAAAGCTTTTTCCCATCTAGTGAACAAACATCTCTCTCTGTCCCATGTGGGGCCACTTCCAACCTCCTATTGGCTGCATCATCTCCTGCCCGCATGCAATCTCCTTCAAAAAATGCCATATCCAGAAATTAAACCATCAGCTCTGGTCCTTCTGACGCACTTCCCTGTGTCTCATGGGTTTCTAGACTGGTTCAGATCTATGTCGCAAATATGATTGCTCACATGGTGATGTATAAGTTGTAGATTGTGGTGTTCTGGAATGAGGATGGTTTGTAGAGGGGTCTATCTGTTTCATGCGTTGTTGTTGTTGTTTAATTGCCGTCTGTTTTCTATCATTGTGAGAGGTTGGAAAAGGTAAGTGTGTTGGTAAAAAAAATGTTATCTAACAAAAATCTAACAGTCACTTTAAATTATTATCATACAAAACAGTTTAAAGTTCTATGTTACTTTTAATCACTGGAGGCAAAAAAGATAAAATAATGGAATTTTTAGTTGCTATACTGATAATTTAGTTTAAAATAATTTTATATATACATTTATAACCAATATATTGGCCAATGTTAGATATTCATCATATTAATATATATCTTTTAAAAATGGGTGATGTTTCTAATCCCAAAATCATATATTTGTATATTTTTATTATTATTATTAATATTATTATTAAGCTTAATGTTTTTTTCTAGCTTACGGTTTTCTTATGACCCTCATTGATGAGAATGGTAAATGATCATGCCATTGTTACTGGTCAATTTGAAGAGCAAATAGTGAGATACAGTAGCAGATGATTTATTTACCGCAGGGGAGACATGGCACATTTGTCATTTGCTCCCTTAGTATTTAATCTTGAATCTTGAATCTTGATCTATGCTCAGCTAACTTTTTTGCTCTGATAGGACTGAATCCAGACAGCTCATTAACAGAGCCGCCTTCTTAATATGCTAAACCACCTACTTTGGGCTCTCGGCTTCCTCTCCCTGATTATCCGCACTCCCATTGAGAGATCTTCAACCGCTCTCATGCTGATCAAGGGCTTATTGTGTGCCTTGATGTTGCAACCTTTCATATGAAGGTTATGTAACTGCAGATGTGCGTGTTTGTGTATATGTGTGTCTCAAAACTCAAAAACAGAAGGACATCTTTTTAGTGACAGAACTTACTTTGAAGATTAGGAACTGTGATGTTACGGATGCAGATTAGATATGCACTGATTGGATAATGAGAGAGAAGTGGCAGCAGATTTATTCTTAGCATATTGTGCACCTGTCTTGTTTCAAATTCAGTGTCTGACATAAGTAGAAGTCGGAGGTAATTGTGAAGAAGACAATATGAGTGGGCTCTTACAACATAGTTATTTAATGTTGTTTAGGCTGTCGAAACTGATTTTGTGAGTATAAGCCCATATACTCAGCCATACATTGTGAGCAAATCTTTTGCTCTCCATCCCAACACACCAAATTAGTTTAAACAAAACATAAATCTTTGCAATGCGCATTAAAAAAAAATGTTATGTTCTTTTAGCATTCTGACATATGTGCATCCATTTTCCACTCAGCGGCTGATACATTTCAGCTCCAAAGTAGAGACGTAATGCATTTTGTGAAAATGCATCTGTGCTTTATTTTACAAAACAATTGTAGTATAATGGAAGTGAGATCGTGAAATCTATTCAGTTTATTTCAACAATCTAAACTCCTGTTTACATTGAAGTTAGCTTGTTTGAGTGCATTAGGTGGAGTTCAGCAAATCTCCTCACAAATAAACAAATACGACAATGTTGAAAGTTATCAGTGAATTCATCTGCGCAAGATTTCAATTTATATAGAATTGAAACAGACAGATGGACATGCATTCAAGCAGTAACATAGACACACAAATTCTTACTTGATACCCAGAGTGCATACACATCCAGACTGCCAGCCATAATGAGTCATCTAACCTGGCCATTATTGCTCAGTTTTACCTCTATCTTGTTGCTAAGCAATGGTTCCTTCTAACTCCAGGGTTTTGGACCTTGACATTCTCACATTTCCCTCTGTCTGGGGGATTTGGAAAACTACTCACACATACACAGAAATGCAAATGGTGAAGAATGAAGAATAAAATAGAATTTTGTTATTTGAAAAGGCCAATTTTAGATTCTGCTAAGTAGATTAGCATATCGTAAGCCCTCAAATGTATCTTTTCTGAATGTCTCAAGAGTAGATGTCACATTTCTGCATTCATTAGCTTATTCATATAGACACAGGAGCTGAACCCTTTTAAAGGATCATATATTAACCATAAGATTCTGCAGTGTTCTTCTTATTAGTGAAATATTTGGTTACACTTTATTTCGATTGTCCACTATAGACAATCTACTAACCATAAATAACTTTGCAAGTACATGTCAACTATCTATCACTAGAGTATTAGTAGACTGTTAGGTTAGGGTTATGTGAAGTGTGTTTTAAAGAATTGAACACTTTTATTAACAAGGACACCTTGTGACAATTACATTAACCCTCGAGCCACTGGCCTCGCTCCGTTCCCGCAGCTCTTTACCCCGATAATAAAACAGTTAATTTAAAATGTAATATATTTTCACTACTGTTTTTCAAATTTAGCCTTGGATGGAATAAGTGACCTCTTTCCAAAAATCTTACCGACCCCAAACTTTTGACCAGTAAATGTATATAGAACATTGTAAATATGTATATGCATTATATAAAACTGTACTTGTTACGTTTGCTTGCATGTATGAGGCAACATGCTGAGACATCATGCCAGTCAACCACAGCATGGCACAAAGTCAGGGTCAGAGTTCAGAGGCTTTCCCACATCGCAGGCAGAGTGTGTGTTTCTGCTTGCTGTCACCTCGTCAACATGCGCATGACCCCTGACCTTCACAACCTTGTGCCTCATTCACACCATAAACTTTGGTGAAAGGATCAGCAGAGGCAAAGTTATAAACAAGATCCAGAAGGCAAACTAGATCTAAGAAGTCTGAATGCTTTTAGATTTCTAGTTAATTGCTTTTTCGACAAGGAGCTCGCTGTATTTTTTCAGTGTTATTTACACTTCATGCTCAACAGTTTATTCAATGTGATTTTAAGAAATCCTTGACACTTGTAAACTTAGTGTTTTGCAGGGTTTCATAACTCCATTATGGATGGAGATTAAATAAACACATGGTGTAAGAGGACTCATTACTCTGAGTCTGTTCTCTTTATAAAGTAGCTCAGCATACTGGATTATATTATTGCTAATTAGCCACTAATCACAAGTAGCAAGGCTGAGTGATTTCAGAGCTCATCATCCTCTTCATAAGTGTTTGTGTCCTGCCCCCTCTCATTCAGAACCATTCTAAAGACCCCGGAGTGTTCCGCAATTTTACATGATTCACTGCAAAATGGTTTGGTGCCAAAGCTTTAACGTTTTATGTGTCTGCATGAGTCATTCTAATTGATGTGAGGCAGAGTGAAAGTAGCCATGTCTGAGGGTAGGCAGGGTGGCATTTAAGCTCTTGATGATTTTATGAAATCGCTGTTACTAAGGCAACTGAAGGTAGACCTCTTTGTTAAATGCATTCACTTTAGTGCAAATGTTTGACTTCGTATGATAGTTCACCCAAGAATGGCAATTCTAATTTTATTAGGTCTAGCATTTACCTGTTTGACTAGTGGAATTCAAAAGGTAAAGTGTGTATATATATATATATAAAGTGGTGGCCAAAATGATTAGAACGGTAAGATTTTTTTATGTTTTAAAAGAAGTCTCTTCTGATCACCAAGGCTTAATTTATTTGATCCAAAATACAGCAAAAACAGTAATATTGTGATATTTTTCTGTTTTCTATTTGAATATATTTTAAAATGTAATTTATTCCTGTGATCAATACTCCAGTCTTCAGTGTCACATGATCCTTCAGAAATCATTCTAATATGCTGATTTGCTGCTCAAGAAACATTCAATATTATCAATGTTGAAAGCAGTTGTGTACAATTTCATATCAGGATTCTTTGATGAATAGAAAGTTAAAAAGAACAGCATTTATCTGAAATAGAAAGCTTTTGCAACATAATAAATGTCTATACTGTCACTTTAGATCATTTAGATGAATAAAATTATTGATTGATTTAATTTCTTAAAAAAAAAAAAAAATTTGGCCCTTGTCAAAGTCACTTAGATCTTTATTCCTTCCCATTTCTCCTGCATCCAACATATTTTTTGCTTCACCTGTGACTGATCATAATAGTTTGGCATACATTTCCATTCCACAAAAGGTTATTTTACAGTAAAAAAAGGTACTTCAGATTTTTAAATGTTCTTCACACAAAGAAAAAAAGTGTTTCTTTTAAGAACTGTTCACTGAAAGCTTCTTTGAGGAAACCACAATGGCTCTCCTATGCCATTTCTGCAAAACCCCTCTTTTGGAAACGCAACTTCTAAGAGTTTAAGTGAATAGAAAAGAGTGACCGGTGCAACAAGAGTGAAGTTAAGTGGAAGTATCCCATTAATTTTATGAGGAAATATAATATTTAATTGCACAATTTTGTGAAATTCTTTTAGTGTCGTACATTTTCATTCCTCTAATGTTCATTTTATCTAGCACCTCGACGCTCGCTCTTCTGTGTCCATTTTGATGTCAATTTCAGTGTAATATCAAGAGGCTCGGATCTATCAGTGGAGGAATCTCAGAGATGTGATTACTCCACTCTTACACATTTCCCCACAGGCTATCAATGGCTGCTTCTCCATGATCTTTGCTTTTGTCTTCTTCAAAGAACTGGGAAGGGTGGGTGCGGGAGGGCAGACAGTTGGAGAGACATGGAACATTATGTGATGTTTCGCACCTTGGAGTGTCTAGTACTTAATCTTCTAGCTCTTGTCAGCAATCCAAACCCCAGGGCAAAGATCTTTTATAATAAAGAAATCTTTATTAAAGTTTCTAGTGGTTAAACGTAGATTTCATTAAAATTTGAGCTTGTGTTCGGCAGTAGCTTTGTTGTTTTGAATATCACATCAAATTAAAACAAATAAGTTTGCATTATTTACCTTTTGCATTAACTATGTGTCTAGTATACCAATATGTCCACTGTCTACAATGGAATTCAACCACTGACCAAATGACCAGTGGTCTGCATTAATAATTAGAGAGCCTGAAATAATGTTTAATGTGGAGGTGATATATAATAAATTCATACAGGTTTGAGACAACTTGAGGGTGAGTAAATGATGACAGAATTTTCATTTTGAAGTGAACAATTTCTTTAACACAGTCCTGTCTTCTACTTCTAAATTCATACTGGAAAAACGTGCACTTTGCACAAAAGTGCTTTTCTGTAGTTAGCTTGTTTGAAACTAGACAATCGTTTAATTTGTAATTTTTTGACAGTTAGGGATGATTGTCTGGGATAATGTTCCTGAAGGAAAATTGGATCAGATTGATTCTCTTCTCACAGCTTCTTCTTTTTTTTTATGCTTGGAGCCTTCACTAATATCTAAGACAAATTGTTCTGCAGACCTGCCCTTTTAAACTTGTTGAATTATGTGAACCCACTCACTTCAAAACCTAGAATTTGCTCATAAATTGAGCCTCATTAAGCTGTCAAGTACATGCAAGGTGGTTGACATAAATAATTTTTGTGTGTGAGATCACTTTCTGTCTTCTTCACCAACAGTCTGGTTCTGTTTTCTCTGAAAGGCTCCATTGGCAGGCCTGAAGCCAGAGCATTTCCGGTTGCTCTCTGCTGACGGCAGTGATGGGTCTGCAGGGAGCATGTTGTCATCATTCCCCATGCAACACATACATGACAATGAAGGCGCATGACAGGACAGAGAGCATGTGTCCTCCCTGGAGGAGTTCAAAAGTGAAAATATCAGATTACATGTTACCAGATTGATAATATTTATTTAGAAAATAAGACAATTACTGATCTCTTCTGTCATCATTGGAAATGGCACTGATCAATGATTGAAATGTCAGGTTAAAATGGCATTTGTGTTGTGTTGCATGAAAATATCAAATACTCACTGTGTGTGTGAGAGAGAAGTGAGTGTTTCAGAGTGTGCTAAATGGCTACAAGTTCAAATCACCTGTCATAATAGCTCTGTCCCAAAGCCAAGTAAGCTGTTTTGCTGTCTACTGCTTTCTAATGCATCATTACAACTGACACTGAACTTCATAAATGACTGATATGGAATAGTACCTGTATACTGACTGCATGAAACACAAATCAAGGCATGGCTCAGACTTGCAATTGATTTTAAGTGAGACGTTGCTAAGCTAACAGCATAAAATACATAGTAGACACAAATATTGTCCAGAGCTCATCGCAGAGCGGATGGCCTTCTCTGATTGTCTTGGTAATGTTGTACTTCTGTTCATAAGATTAGAGCACTTTACATTTTTTCAGGACTTGTGTAAGTTTGTCATAATTCACATTAAATTAAATTCACATATAGTGCTTTTCACAATAAATATCAGCTTTACAGAAAACGCATGTGTCCACATTACAATTTGGAGTTATCTGTTATCAGAGGTGGCTGTGTCCAAATTATGTATTTCAGAAATGTACATATACAATGCAGTTAGCTAACAACAATGTATAATTTAAGGCAGAAACGATGAGTTCATTGAAGTAATAATTACAAGTTTTGGACATAATGATCACAATATATTGTAATCAACAATTAGCATTGGTACATGTTGATTCAGAGTTGCATCATCTGAAGTCCTCGCAGGATTTGGAGTCATCTCTTCACAGGTGTTGGATCATCTGAACTCTTCATAAGAGACTGGATCCAAACTGGAGCTGACATACTCAGTTACCTCAGGATGAGCATCCAGAGATAAAACAGAAAAGCAAATGGAAAATAATTAGCATAGCTCCTGATCATAACATTTCAAGCAAAGATAATCGTGTGCATTTGATCTGATATAACATGGAGTACAAGGTTATAACATGCATTATGTGAATGCTTGGCTAAAGAGATGCGTCTTTAATCTAGATTTATACTGGGAGAGTGAGTCTGAGTCTCGAACATTATCAGGAAGGCTGTTCCAAAGTTTAGACGCCAAATGTGAAAACGCTCTCCCTCCTTTAGTGGACTAAAGTTCTAGATACTACCAGAAGTCCAGGGTTTTATGATCTTAAAGAGCGTGTTGGATTGTAAGGCGATAGAAGATTGGTTTAAGGGATAAAATACCTTATAGGTCAGTAACAATACTCTGTAATCAATACGAAACTTAACAGGTAGCCAGTGTAGAGATGATAAAATTGGTCACCTATAGGTCAAGAAAATACAATCATACAACACCAATTTTATCATATTCTTATAAGAACTCTGGCAGCTGCAATTCGGATGCAAATATTAGATATTGTGGATGCAGGACAACCAGCAAGTAATGCATTACAGTAATCTAGACTAGAGGTCATGAATGTATGAACTAAATAACTTGCCGAAAGACAAGTTGCTGTCTATTATAACACCCAGGTCTTTAACTGTAGAAGATGACACCTTAGTATCAGGTGAAACTAATTCTTTTAATAATAAAAGAAAAATAGTGAAATAATTAGAATTCATTGTAAAGTTATGAGTTTGAAGTATTTGCAAATAATATTTTTTTTATTTTACTGAATGCCAGATGAGCACATTTGTTAAATTCATTCACAATAATATGCACGATTACACAATACACAATTTGTCCTGGTCATCTGAGGGTCAAACTGAGATTTAGCATGAGCATTGGCTTTTATATGAGTGTTTGTTTACTGATACTCTACCATTCTCATAACTTTAAGGCTGAAGCTGCAATTGAGAGCGAATTTGGCCTGTATGTACACGCAGATAAAATGACATATTAGATTCCCTTTGTGTACAGAGAGAACAGCCTGACACACTTTCAGTGACCTGCCTCTGTCGTTATGAGAAAAGGAGCTTGGAATCTCCCCTCTGGCATCTGCTCTGTAAACTGCTCGAATCAAACTGTTGCAGTGGGATTTGACCTCAGGGATAACTCATATACACCGCAGTAAATCGTAACTGATCTTTGAATGATCTCTAATGACCTGTATGCACATCATGCCTCATTAACTTTTTGTCTTGGATACGTATAATGTTGCATTTTCTACAGTCAGCTCTACTGTGTATCGTAAGCGACTCTTTAGGGTTTTATTCATGCCCTGTTTAATGCAGCTAGGCTGTGATGACAGGCAGTCAGCATTATAACGAATACAAGACAGGCGCAAACAGCGAGTTCACTTGTTGCCATGGAATCTACAGTAGCTTCCCGAGCCTCTGTTTCAGTCTGGTGGGTTGTGCGGGATTCAGGATTAGCAATGCGCTAAGCATGGTGAGGCTTCGTGTGGGTGATAGTTGTATTACTTGGATAATGATGGCCTTAATTAGTGACACGCTGACTGCAAGACACAGGCAGTCATCAAGAGAGTGCTAATTACAATCATGTAGTCTAGACACACATTCTTTTATGATTATGCTGCAAATACACACATATACATAAATGTTTCTTCAGCTATTGGTACTTTTGAGCCGGCGGACTTTCAGGAAATTTACTTAAACTCACAATCTCGCTAGTTTATTTAATTTTGCCCACGGACAATATCCCACATTATATATACAATGTTGAGAAAATCACAAGAGAAAATCGTGTCATTATAGTATAGTAAAGTATAATATAGTATATTAATAGTCTCATTTCCACCAAATTAATTGTTTGTTTAATAGCATTAAATGGTAAAATGGTAGGCCTACTATTTAAAAAAAAAAAAAAAAAAAAAAAACTTTTTTAAGGCTATTTCCATAATACATTTTAAGTATCATTATTACACACAATTAAATAATATATAATTTCACACTTTTTGCATTTACCTTGATTTGATCTTTTTATTTACGACTATTCTATCTCAAGCTCTTGGTGTAAAAGTGAGGTGAAAAAGACACCACAGCTGTGGGACTGTTGTTTCATTAATATATTTTAGTGATATTTTAGTGATTACTACCATTTAAAAGTTTGGGTTAAGAAAGATTTGAGAAAAAAAAAATATTTTATTCAAAAAGGATGTATTTGGATGAAAAGTGACAAAGACATTAATAATGTTACAAAAGATTTCTGTTTCAAATAAATGCTGCTCTTGCCATCCATCAAATAAATCAGTCCTGAAAAAAATGCCTCACAATTTCCACCAAAATATTAAGCCACAAAAACATTTTCAACTTTGATAAATAATAGCCTAAGAGGGTTTTTTTTTTTTTTTTTTTTTTTTTGGATTCAAAATCAGCAAATTAGAAGTAATTCGCTGCTTCACTACCATAGAGATGCATTGTTGAAGAAACTAGCTAGTCACAACTGTTTCCTGAAACTGTGTGAGAATTGTGGCAAAGTGGTCGTTCAACCACGTTGGTTTATGACGTCACGCACGTGGTGGGGTAGTAACTTTAATTTGAATTAATCTGTTTGAGATCGAATTAACGCTAGATGTTTTGCTATAAATTACAGACATGACATTTGAGGACTATTTCTCATTTTTCTCAGTTATTTTGCTTTATTTCCAGATTCAATCATAGGCTCGTTCTTACAGTAGAGCACGTTCGCACATGCGCACTCTTCAAAAATAACGCTTTAAATCTCTTGGCAAACTAAAAGTCGTAAATGACATTTGTATATATTCTAAATAAAAGACACAGGTTGTACTGAATGTCAGCTTGCTTATTTTGCTCAATATAAGGATTTAAGTCCACATGCAAACTAGAAATATGCTTCTAACCACAGCTCGAGAGCTGTCGTTCCAACTTTGCGATGCTGTTTGCGAATGTTCGTTAGAACGATGGTTTCGGGAAACACTGACTCGTTGAACTATGCTGATAACGACGGAACATATTGGCTAACGATGCTTTTGGGAAACGCACCCCTGTATGAGTTTCTTTCTTCTGATGAACACAAAATAAGATATTTTAAAGATTGTTGGTGAACAGACAGTTGAACGGTAGCCATTGATGTAGTAGAGAAAGTCACTAGTAGGCTATGGAAGTCAATGGCTACCGTCACCTGTCTGTTCACCAACAATATTTAAAATATCTTATTTTGTGTTCATCAGAAGAAAGAAACTAATGCAGGTTTGAAACAACATGTGTGCGAGTAAATGATGACTTTTTGGTATAAATCTGTTAGTTTTAATGAAAATCAACCCCTGGGACATAAAAGTCCCCAGAAGAAACACCCATACAAACGACTGAAATCAGTAACTTTGGATTAGTAACAAAAATGTTCAAGTGCAAGTGTGCCAATGTGTTCTGTAATCTTTATCAGCATTGTCATACTGTGATTTGAAATGAGTACCGCAGGATTATGTGATCTCAGTGCATGTGTGGGTGTGTGTTGATGCACTCCAACACTGACCTCAGATGGGTTTACTTGTGCTGGCCAGCAGGACGCTGAGTCAAGAATGAAATCTCATAAGGCCATACACACACATACACAATAAATCATGATGTTAGAGGAAATTTTAGAACACTTGCAAACTGAGATGCAACATACAGACTTATTATAGATGCATTGATAGTTTTTTTAACCTCTTTAAGGGCACAGTGTCCCTCTTTCCGACTCTTTGGCAACGCCAGGATGTGTAAAAAGGGTCAGTTGCTCCAGACAGCCAACAGGATTTATGTCCTCTGTCTGGCTGTGGAGCACACACACACACAAACAAGCCAGAGGAAAGATAACAGAATACAAAGCACACAGTTGATGTTTGTCAGATTAAATAGAGACTAAGTGACCTACACGTTAAATATACTCTGAATCTGAACATAAATCAACTCAATGTCTGTGTATATAGTCATTTCAGACAGGTGTTTTGTAATGTTTGATATGTGAAGTGTGCCGCAGTATAAGGTTTAAATAGTACAGAAATGTTGCAGTACTGGGGCATTTGTCATCTCTAGTCAAGCATCACTTTCAATTGCTAGATGAAAAACAACTGCTTATCTGCCAATAGCCAGGTTGAAGCTTCCATTCAACCGCAGAATTCAAACATGCACCTCTTATCGTGACTCCACTCCTGAACAATTCTGGCACTGCCTTTAGGCACTGTATGCGGACCAAACTCACTTGCCCTTCAGGCACTGTATGCCTTGATTGATTTGACTGTTGTAAAAATTAATAGAAGTTTTTGCATGATAAATGGAACATACTGGACAGAAGCATCACATGGTTATATTGAGGCTTATTCACAAGTTTGAGTTTTAGCTACATAAAATATGCAACAGAATTTTCGGAATGCACCGATATTAAGTTCTGGTAAATACACATAAGTGAAAATTATTTTCATGTCATGGAAGATAACCTAAATTACATAATATAAATAAATACATAAATATTGTAGATTCATTTTTAAGGTAGTCAAAATGTAAAAATACAGAAGCATGCATAAATAAATAACCAATATAGCACCGATTTATCCTCCTAAATTTAAAATTTTCATATTCAAACAAGACACAGTAAATGCATCTTTAGTTTAAATAGTTTGAAACATCATATTTTGATCATCTGTTCTTTTTGCTGTTCAAATTATTGAATGACCTTGCTGCATAATGTATATATATGTTATATGTTTTTGCCTGTACCAGCATAAATCTACATAACATGCTGTTGCAGTGCATTGTGGGAGTAATAAACACTAAAGAACATGCATAGCTCCTGTTTACCCCTCGGGGAAACTTGAAAAAGATGTTTTTCTCTTCAAACTTTCTCTAGTTCATCCTGATTTAGAGCTGAGATGTTCGGACAGTGCGAGCTTCATAAGATGAAGATTTAATGTCTCTTTTTATAGATGTTATATATTAAAAGTTTGAGGTCTCAGATATGTTTTAATAGCCCATGTGGTGATAAAGTGTGTTTGATTCAGGGTAGATGGAGCAGTAGTTTATATGATTGATTTAGATTCTGTGAATGGGAAAGAAAAGAGAAAAGGAATAGAGGAAGAGATATGGTTGGCACTCTGGGTGAGTCTATTAAGCTCGGCTTAAGAGATGTGGAGTCGTTCATTGACGTCAGTCCAGTCAAACGAAGATGTGTTCTATGCCTCTGCATTAGTTGTCTCGTGTTTGAGATAAAAATATTTACATCGTGCATACGCATACATATCTTAGCAGTGCTGGCGGTAACACATTGCAAGGATTTTTTTCAAGTAACTATAAAGTAACACATTACTTTTAAATTTGAATAACTTTAATAAGTAATGCAAGTTACTTTGTTTTCCGATGCGATATTGTACTGCGTTACTTTTAAAAGTAACTTTCCCCTACACTGTATCTTAGTAACTATTGATGGTTCTGAGTTAATACACAAATGTATGTACAGTACAGGTCAAAAGTTTGGAAACATTAAGTTTTTTTATATTTTTGAAAGAAGTCTCTAATGCTTATCAAGGCTGTGTTTATTTGATCAGAAATACAGAAAAAAAACAGTAATATTGTGAAATATTATTACAACTTCAAATAATAGTTTTCTATTTGAATATACTTTAAAAAATAATTTACTCCTGTGATGCAAAGCTGAATTTTTCAGCATCATTACTCCAGTCTTCAGTGTCACATGTGACATCCAGTCTATCACATGATCCTTTAGAAATCATTCTAATATTCTGATTTATTATGAGTGTTGGAAACAGTTCTGCTGCCTAATATATTTGATGAATAAAAGGTTAAAAAGAACTGCATTTATTCAAAATAAAAAAATATTTTCTAATAATAAAAATCTTCTTTACTATCACTTTTTTATCAATTTAACACATCTTTGCTTAAATCAATACTTTTATTATTTAAAAAAAAAAAGAAAAAAATTACTGACCAGTAGTGTATATTGTTGTTACAA
Source organism: Scardinius erythrophthalmus (assembly GCF_964197995.2). Taxonomy (NCBI): domain Eukaryota; kingdom Metazoa; phylum Chordata; class Actinopteri; order Cypriniformes; family Leuciscidae; genus Scardinius; species Scardinius erythrophthalmus. The sequence continues at coordinate 34,962,801 of NC_138231.1, read as the reverse complement.
AAGATTTCTATTTTTAAAAAATGTGCTTCTTTTTTTTATTTAAATTTTTTACTTTTTATTCATCAAAGTATCCTAAAAACAGATATTTTCTTTAATTTGTGACATACATCCACATGAAACAGATTGTTGTTTATAGTTATATTTTGAGTAAAAATGTGAGCTCATTAAAATTCATAATCAAATCAATATGCATTTAAAAATAGATTTAAGTTCCATTTTTGCCCAATTGAAATATTAAAAATGTGTACAATATATTAATTAGAAGATTTGTTGGAAATTAGAATGAATTCTATTTTGTACAATAATTATTTTACTGTTTAATTTTTTTGAAAATCCTATTTTTCTACTGTAACTTACCCAATACAGTGCGACAGCAAATTGTTTCAAAAGGTCAAACTGTTCTATAAACTCAATATCTTTTCCTAGGAAACAATAGTGAATATTTTTAATAGTTTTTATAGCCTTTGCTTCATGGTATAGAAATTGACTTAAATATAAACCTAGCCTGATAAATATTCACTGAGTAAAAACAGACTCTAGTCCTGCACTACGTGTACTTGTTTAGACTGAAAACTGTTTGTGTGTGTCATGGAGACGTCAGTGGAGAATAACGCCCTTTCCTGAATTCTATGAAAGTACTCATTCCTCATATCCACTTAAGGAGGAAAACAGTGCAAGATGACTGATCCCTCTTTCACATTCTCCACCTTGCTTGCTCTCTCTCTCTCTCTGTCTTTTAGAGTGCACCATGCAAAGTTTACATCTGACAGCTAAAAGCCTGATGTCTGGTCAATAATTGATCCTCTCTGAGTGTTCCTCATGCTCTGGAGAGAAAGAAACCTCTGGCCATCTCTCTCTTATCTATCTGTCCACTCCCTCCCATATCGCTCCTTTCCCACATCCCTCTTTTTCTTGACACTTCTCTCCATACCACTCTTTTTCTCCCTGTCTCATTCACTTCTTTTCAATTCCCACACACATCCCCCCCCCACCCCCCCCTCCATCTCCGTGATGTGTAAGAAAGTGCGTCACTGATGGCAGTTTATTCCCGGCATTCCCTCAGGCGGCCAGTGACTCTTCAGCGGTGCTTTAATTAATGATCCATTTCTGACAAACTGTCAACAAGCACTCGAACCTGCATGCACACTCACAAGCAGACAGTACTTTCATGTTCATGCCATTCCCACAAAATCACACACAAACACACTCATGTGCTTGAAGCCCATCTTGAGCATGAGAAAATGAACAAGTGCATGGTCATTCACATGGGTGCTGAAATCTATTTTCCCATTTAAAGTATTAACACACACACACTTGCATGCAATTAGGTATGCATGCAAGCCCTCACACAGACATGAGTATTCATTGCATTCATTAAACATGACCTGTCTACAGAGACAAACAATAATGTTAACAGAAAAAGAGTTAAAAATACTACAGCAAAAACATGTTACTGTAACTATTACCATATGATGTCAAAAACAAATAAATCGAACATTGCAAATCATTTCATTTTACTGTGAAATGTTGTAAAACTTGTTTTAAAGGGATAGTTCACTTTGAAATAAAAATTTGGTATGTTTTAGCTTACCTCAAGGGCATCCAAGATGTAGGTGTCTTTTTTTTCCGCAGTAGTTTCAATTTTGATATTTTTAGGTCAAACCGTTCTTGTCTGTCAGTCGTATAATGCAGGTCTATGGTCACTGTCTCAAAGAGCATGCACAGAGGTATAAATGATATAAATACTGTTCGTTTTCTCACACAAACCGCTCGTTTCGTGTCTTAGGCCATCAATGTGTACTTACGATGGGGAATTGTTTAATTTGGACGATGGGGAATTGTTTTAATTTGGACTCTGTGCATGCTCTATGAGACAGTGACCACAGACCTGCATTATATGACTGACAGACAAGAACGGTTTGACTTAAAAATATCAAAATTGAAACTACTGCGGAAAAAGACAGCTACATCTTGGATGCCCTTGAGGTAAGCTAAAACATAACAAAATTTTATTTCAAAGTGAACTACCCCTTTAAATATGTTGTAAAAATTGTTGTAAAATATTTTTAAAATTTTGTTTTTGTAGTAAAAAAAAAAGTATGATCACCTCATAGTGATCAAGAACAGTATATAATTTCCTGATGTTAGTCTATATTTCTAGGTACAACACAGATTTAATTAATTTATTATTATTATTATTATATTATTATCATTATATCATTATATCATTATATATATATATTTTAAAGAATTAATTTCAGAATGGATGCATTAAACTGATCAAAATTTATAGTAAATTATTTAATATCATTATACAAATAATTTCAAAGAAATGCCTCTTTTGTTAAAAAAATAAAAAAAGTTTCCACAGAAATATTAGGTAGCAGAACTGTCTCTTGAGCAGCAAAACAGCATATTAGAACGGTTTCTGAAGGATCATGTGACACTGAAGACTGGAGTAATGGCTGCTATAAAAAAATCAGCTTTTCTATCACAGGAATAAATTCAGTAATAAATTGTTAAAATAGAAAACAGTTATTTTAAATTGTAGTAATATTTCACAAATATTACTGTTTTTACTGCATTTTCTATCAAATAAATATAGCCTTGATGAACATAAAAGACCTCTTTCAAAAATATCTTACTGACCCCAAACCTTTAAACAGTATGGTTATATACCCAAATGCATGGTGCATCATCATATTTTTTACTGAATAATTTTTTACCATATACATTGAACAGAATTTTGTTTTAGTGTATCTATCCGGGAGCCATGTGTGGTCTTTTTTACTTACTGTTATCCTTTTTTCCCAGGTGATAGGTGTCATTTGAGCCCCCTGTGCAGGCTAATAGATGTGCCCCATGCAGACCTCATCAGGCCCTTTAACCTCTGTCTCTAAAAAGCAAATCGACAAACTGCCAGCTCTCATTTAATGGCCACTGATCTTTACATGGTTTCATTTATACAAACCCTCCCCTCACAGTTTGTTACCTAAAGTTCTCAATTGAACATTTCACAGAAAAGGGTTTTAAACATGAAATGCTTACAGTGTCGGTGACTCACCGATGCTTACAGGGAGAGAATGTCATTTCAACCCTCAGACCCATCAATTATTTAACATATTTTATAATCTTACTTGGTCCGTGGCATTTAATGTATATGCATGCATTCCTTAATACCGTTACATCAGAAGTGAATCTCTGTGACCGATTACATAATGCACATAAAATTTGGCTTTCCCTAAAGAAGGTTGCAGGTTTGATTGTTTACCAATTGTTGCATAATCACAGCAGGGACATGAAAAACAACCACACAATAGATTGTTTTACGGTAATAAATGGCACTATGTGCGTAATCATAATGCATTAACTAAGGATTTTCTCAACCTGTTTGCACATGACCTCATCAGAGGAAGTGGAAAGAACACCATGTACGAAAAACTGTTATGATCACAATGCGGGGATGACAGATATTCTGAGATAAAATGATACATTGTTTATTTTCTACTTTAAAATTGTATTTTTAATTAAATGTATTAGGCATACTTGCCATTTTTATTTGGTCATGTACACACTGCAGCTAAATTCTGTTGTCAAATCCCTTTTTACTGCATAATCCTGTTCTGTACACACAGAGTTAAAGGGATAGTTCACTTTGAAATAAAATTTTGGTATGTTTTAGCTTACCTCAAGGGCATCCAAGATGTAGGTGTCTTTGTTTCCGCAGTAGTTTCAATTTTGATATTTTTAGGTCAAACCGTTCTTGTCTGTTAGTCATATAATGCAGATCTATGGTCACTGTCTCAAAGAGCATGCACAGAGAAGTCCCAATTAAAGCAGCACTCAGTAGCTTCGGGATTTCTTCGCTGTATTCTCGCTTTTTGCTCGCAGGTTTCTCTCTAGAGCTCCCCCCACAGCTTCGGAATAGATATTTGACAACACTGTTGTAAAACCTCGTTGATGATTCTCAGATACCAGAGGCTATAGATCAACGACATCAAAGCAGATCGGACATTCTTTAAAACGTCTTCTTCATTCGGGTTCGGACAGCGTGAGGGAGCGCAATAATGACAGCATTTTAGCAGATTTCTTTTGGCCGTAAAGCGATTGTTTACATCGCGAGACCTGATATCACGCGAGACTTCCTGACGCGGCGGCCGGCGGCCCGCCGGCTCAAAGTTGCAAGTGCGTATTTTCCGCTTACGGGCACCAGGGGGGTGCGAAACGACCACCATTCAACCCGAAATAAGTAATATAACCATTCCAATGACTCCGAAGCTGTTCAGTTAAGGTAAAAAAAGTTACTTTGTTCACCTTTAAACAATTCCCCATCGTAAGTACACATTGATGGCCTGAGACACGAAACGAGTGGTTTGTGTGAGTAAACGAACAGTATTTATATCGTTTTTACCTCATGTACACAACACATAGACAGTGACACAACTACATCCAAGTGATCTGAGGGCGCACGCGCTTCCAGCGCACGCACTTCCGGCGCTTTCTTCTTCTTGGTTTTTTTTTTTTACGGCGGATCGCAAACAAATATGTGCATTACTGCCACTTATCTCAGAAATGGACCATTGACACTTTCCTATACTTCTTTATATCAACCGACATAAATTCCCTTTATTTACCCGCATAGAGGCTTCATAGAATTTCATCCGGACAAGCTTTGACTCATTTGTGTTGCCAGATCTTGCTAGAAAAAAAAAACAAGTTCAAGTTCACATGAACTTGAGCACATTTAAAAACAACCATAGTTGTGCAAAGTGCTTAACAATGTCAGAAATAAACAAAAACAGCAAAGAACAATAAGCCCATAATAAACCTAAATAAATCCAAGTGCTTTTTACTGTAAAATAAGACCATATCATGACCCACACCTGCCCGCTTTAAAAGCTCCATAAACTTGACTGCTTTATATGAGCCAAGCTCAAACAAGCCAAAACACTTAATGGCAACACTAAAGCTAAACGAAGCCTTCCTTACTTGCTCAATAGACCTTATTCTGAGATGTGGAAACAGTGGTATTTGATACGTGATGACTTAACATGTGAAATGTGAAATGGAAAAATAATGCAGGGTCTTGAGAAGCATCTTCTTGCAACTTGACATGACATTTTAAAAACATGGTGCTAATGTGCGAGAGGCTGAAAAAGCAGAGACACGTCGTGCAACAGTCAAAGACGTCCGTCTAGGTCTAGGATGTTTAAATAAGACACGATTGAAAAGCAGTGCAGTGAAACGATAAAATCCCTTTCTGTGTGAACCCACCCTTAGAGGGAGGTTGCGTAACACTGGCGATATCTCCTTGAGTTCTCAAGCTGCCATTAGTCACGGGAATCAATGAGCTGTGACGTAAACTTAAGTGTGTGTGTGTGTGTGTGTGTGTGTGTGTGTGTGTGTGTGTGTGTGTGTGTGTGCGCTTGCTTGTATGTGCTTGTAAGAAAGACAGCAGTGCTGGTCCTTGTCTGACATAGATTTTTGCTAATACATTTTATACTGTACATTTAAGTCCATCAAAAACTTTCAATCACACATAACAACTCCAATCTTCAAATTCCATTCTCACATATTCTCCTTCCTCAACTGATCTCTAGTTTGTGTGATGTAACGTGTCTCTTCGTACATATCCATAACCGCAGCCCACTGTCAAATGAATAAATAAATACCGTCCTCTCCAAACAAAGCATAAATATTAATTCATTGATGCAGCTTACATAAGACTATCTAAGCCACCCGACACTCGTAGACACGTGTGTTTGGGCGCGTGCATGCGATGAGGAGAGACGTTTGATGTCTTTGAGGTTCCCTCTCTCTCTCTCTCTCTCTCTCTCTCTCTCTCTCTCTCTCTCTCTCTCTCTCAAGTGAGTCATAGAGATATTCTGCCGCAGGGCTCACTAAGGGACAGCAGGTGGCCTTAAGCACCTCTCTCTCTCTCTCTCTCTCTCTCTCTCTCTCTCTCTCTCTCTCTCTCTCTCTCTCTCTCTCTCTCCATCAGTCCAGATGTCCTCCTGTTCACCCTTTTGTCATCCCTCTCTTTCTTCTGTTTGTCTCTGTAATCTCTCAGTTCTTTGCGTCTGTTTCCGTAGTCTAATTCATCCTAATATTTCCAAATGACCAAAGAGGTCAGTCACTCTAAAAGCTTTGGAGCACCGGCAACCTTGACTGTCACATTTAATAGAGCTTGTGGATGGACGAATTTTCTGACATCACTCACAGACTGTGATTCGGAAGAGAAAGTAATTTTTAACTCTATTTATTTGTCCACATGGAAGGTTTTATTTCGGTTTAGTGCACGGATCAGATATAACACTAAATGCAATTCATCATCATAAGGGCAATATCTTGTTCTCCTTGTGCTTTTTCAAGGACAGGATTTGTGAAAGCATTTTATTAATCCAAAAGAAAGTTTTCAGAGAAAATAAAAATCAAAAGTTTAAGGCAGTTCAACTTTAATAGTATTTTCTTTAATCTTGCCATCTTTTTGAATTGACTCGTTCTGAGGCAAATTAAAGAGTTCTTGACTGAGAGTTTAATTTCTAAAAACGTTTTAGATTAAAGAGTTCCTGAACAATAAAAGCCTCAAGAACAAATGAAGACTTCCCAAACTCCTGACATTGAGAAATGTATTGCAGAGTGCTGTTTGAAATTGCAGACGGATTCTAAATGATGCCTTTGCTCTTGAGTGCATGACACCAGTGAAAGGTCATTACAGTATTTTATTCTTGTTTAGATGTAGAGGTGTACAAGCCAGCAGAAAGAGTTGAGGCAGAAGGCTTATCGCAGGAAGCGCTAAATCATCTTTCCGACAGAAACGGCTCTGCTGGATTTACAGAGAGTCAAATATTTACACAAGGTATGCTCTGACCCCCTGTCTTCGCTTAGTTTATTGCCTTTTTTAAACTTTCTTCGTTTTTTTCTTTCTTTTGGTGGCCTAAAATGTTTTAGATCCTTCCCGTGTAAGCGACAGGGGAAGCATTATAAACCTTTTTATTAGATATTTTTAGAGGAAGCCAAAATATTTATCTGAGGCTCCAGAGATATTCGAGGGGGATGACACTTTTAGGACAGTTTCCATTCAGAAAGATCTTTTTCATTTTCTCATTCTCTGATTCATTGGCTTGTTTGTCTATGGAGGGCATAAACATGATTGTTGTGCAGGGGTTAGGATGCATGACGGGTTGAGCCGTGGATCCTGTGAAGGTGAAGGATAAAGTCTGGTGATGTATCCCAGTCATATTCACACTCTATTTTGTAATTAAAAACATTGTAAAAATATTATTTCTATACAGTAAAGGAAGTAAATGAAGGGGGTAAACAAGGGTGTAAACAAGATCCAGAGGGAAGAAACATTAGAAATGAAGGTAAAGGTGAAGAAGATAAAAATAATATATAGGCTACTATAGGAGCCAAAACACTGTACATATTATTTGGGATATGGAATAACCTTATATTTGATTTATAAGGGTTATATTACTACATTAAATAATAGCTTATTGCTAATAGTAGTCGAACATAATTTTATTAAAAGATTATTATTTCTCAGTTATGTTTCTTAGTAATGTTAAGGAGGTTTACAGAAAACGATCATTGATATATTTTAAATTATAAATGCTGTTTTTGTGATTTGGAAACAATGAAAACCATTTTCTGTTTAGCTCAGGGTTTATGTTGAATTTTGGGCTACCGCCCCTTTAAGAGTTTTGTGCTGGTTTTCCCGCAATACCGTTGAAGCGTCATAACTAATTTTGGACGCTCGGAGCCAGCTGTGAAATAGGACCTGAGCGATATAGTTTTCTTACCGTAGCCTATGGACGTTACATTGTCTTAGAAATATCAGACAGCATTAGTTTTGGTTTAAGAAACATTTTTTTTATTACTCCTGTAAGAAGATTTCACTGTGGGACCTGAATAAACGGTCATTTTTTGTTATCCTTTGACATTGGAGTCCTGTGGAGTTTTTTATACCCTGATACAACGTTCTACGGCATGAGTAACTAACTTTTGCAAGGGATTGGACTGCTGGCCCGAACAGCTACAGTTGTAATGAAAATTATTCAGTCAAACGTGACACTCAACAAACATAGCCAGTTTAGATATGTCATGTGTTCTAGCTCAAGCACACCTGGTGCAAATAATGAAGCCCTTGATTAGTTGCATTAGGTGTGCTTGAGACAACACCTGTTTTACAGATTTGTGCTGTTGTTGAGGGAGTTGTTGTGAGACTCTATTCAGGGAGTTGAATAGTTTTGAGACTGCAGAAGTCATTAAAAGTTGCATTTTCAGTTGAATTTGGGGAAACCACTTGAGACATTTGTTGTGTTGAACTATTTCAATTACTTTTGTTTGATTTGTCCATTGCAAACTGCTGAAAGTCTACATTTTACCAATAAACCTGATTTGCAATGGGGGTTGAATAATTTTGATTACAACTGTATATATTATCAATGTTGAAAATGGTTGTGATGCTTATTATTTTTGTGGAAACCATATGTTTTTAAGAATTATTTGATAAATAAATAATTTTTTTAAAATTTGAAATAGAAATCTTATGTAACATTATAAGTGTCTTTACTGTCACTGGGTTATTTATTTATGTATTTATTTATTTATTATTTTTTTTTAACTGGCTTTCTGGATACACGATGACTAGAGGACTAAAGGAACATTGCTGAGGAGACACATTCTCCACCCCAAAACACACACAGCCTGACATGAAATATGCATTTATAATTCCCAAAGTATAGCAAGAAAACCACAGAAAGCAGAGAGTATCAATATATGTGTTATAGATAAATTCATTGTCTTCTGTTGAGATTTATGCTGAGATACTGATTTGTTTTTGGATGACTGTGTGCAGTAAAAAATAATTCAAGAATGTCATTTGTGAGCCTAATGCAGAAAATGACATCAGGCAGGTAATGTCACAGCCTGCTCTCGTGTCTAACAATTTATGCTTGGCAGGCCAGAATCTGCTCCATGAATAATGAAACAGCGTGTTTGCATGTGTTTATGTGGTGTGCTGAATAATCCTCACTGTAATTAACAGCTTATTTCTTTATGTATATATATTTTTCCTGTTATAAGTGGATAATTATTATCACTATCAGTTTTCTTATGTATTTTTATTTGTTTCTGCTAAGGGATTGTTTACAGATTTACATTCGATTTATTTAATTTTTATCATCATTGTTTTCATCTAAATGCTTGTTACTAATAAGCATTATTGCTTCTAATTAATTCAATACATTAGTATAGTTAAAGATGGATGTGTGTGATTACGTGTGTGCACGATACGCTTCAATTAGCCTACTATAAGCAATGCTGATGAAGCATCGTTAGGACGTGTGTGAATTAATAGCATCCTTTACAGGTATCACATGTATAAAATGCACACCATCATTGTTCTTATAGCTTCATAAGAAGGACTGTTCACTGTATTAATTGTTTTCCGGTGTATATGAGAGTGTTATGTCTGTAAACTGTTTAGTGTTAAAGTGTAAGTTGCAGGTAAAATTTTTCACGAAGAAAATGCAATAAACATAAAGATAAGAACCGCCCACCACTGTTTTGTATGTTTTTCATACCAAAATGCTGAATATAATATGAAAAGTTGGTACTTTTTAGTGGTTTTAAGCACTCCCTCTCCCTTCCACTAGGCTGTGCGTGACGTCATAAGAGGAACTCCAAGCCTAGAGTTACTGTAGTCTAATCTGGCAAGTAGGCTAGCAGTTATATTGAAATAACTCAATTGTAAACATAATTGTGTGTGCTGGCTTCAAGAGGACCGTGATCCTGGCTGAAATGAGAGTAAGCTATTCGCAAAACAAACGAGTTCAGGCAGCATGCACACAAAGTTAAACCGAACTTTTATTTTGACGGGTTGCCGCGAAGACCTTTGATTTTCTGTGTGTGTATGATATGGCGATAGTTTTTCTCAAATGAAACGGTAAAATGACTAAGAGTGGCTCTGGAGATGAATTTCATCATGTCATCATATCGTGAGTGGCAGCAGCTAGACTGAAAACAGCGCGCGCATCACTCGTGCTTCAGTGTGTGTGTGTGTGTGTGTGTGTGTGTGTGTGAGGTAAATGACACCGCGCGTCTACGCCATTCATTCACACAGAGACAAACAGAACATGCGAGGTTAATATTTAAATAGTATTTCTGCAGTTTAATATACACAGACACTCGTGGTATATATCGGCTACAGTGCTAATAAAAGTTAGTCTGGAGCCCCGTGCTTAGATAAACATGGAAGCGACTGAACGCAGCTATTACTGGTTACCGAATATACCCGGTGCTACAGAAATGCTGGTAACGTCACATTTTCAGTATAGTACCGGTATTTTGACAACACTACTTTCCCACCTCCTCAGTCTCCCAGTCGTTCTCCATAATCAAGCCACAAACACTAGCTGGAGTCTAGCAGAGTATGGCTGCAACTTCCTTCTATGACGTCATCACCCAGTTGCTGTAAAAACGCGCTACCTTTGAAAAAAACCCTAATAAATGTTATTTTAACGCATTTTAAGATAGAAATGTTTACATATATACATATTGAGCACTTAATTTACACATTAATTGGTTGTGGTGGTTAACCTGCAACTTACACTTTAACAATCGGTGCTACGCACATGGTTGGCAAATGTGGCGCGATTAGCACGTGCACACAAGGGATGCGGAGATAAAGTAGGCCTAGAGTACGTTATTGTATGTTTCATGTTTTCCTTTGTTCATTAATTTTGTGTTATGAGTTTATTTCGTGCTGTTTCACTGATAGTGTGAGTATGTATATGACGTCATGAGTATGTAGTCGAGTGAACTTGGATGTACATCCATGATAGGAATTTGAGTGTTTACATGACCAGCGAGTAATTTAAAGCTGTGTGTAAACGTATGAAACTATGCACATGTTGATGCACATAATTTGTATTTCATTAAGCATAGCTTGGACTTAAGATAATTAATATCATCCTTTACAGGAGTATTACATTTACATAATGGAGAATGGAGATTGTGAATGTACAAGTTTGGAAAAAGACTGGTTATGCTGTGAATTCTGAAGTATTGCATTGAGAACAGAAAAATTCTGCCAAAAGAGTTCTGTCCTTCATGTTTCTCTTCCTTCATTACTCTCTGTCTCATTTCCAGTGTGTTTATCAATTTTGTTAAACTAATATTTGTCATTCGACCACGTGTACACACCCACACACATCTGGAGGCTCATTATACAGACTCAAACCTCCTCTGCTGCACTGCATGTTGTTCTAATAGTTACACAAAGATCTCTTGAAGTAAACTGTTGACAGCTATTAGTCCAGTTTATGCGGGACGTTCAGATTGTGTGTCCCAAAAGGACAGGTTAAAAGCTCCATGTTCGTTCATTAATTCATTCACTTACTTACTCACTCACTCACACAGTCCAATACAGTTTATTTCTATAATGCTTTTCGCAAACCATACTTTTCCAAAGCAGCTTTACAAGGAAAAAGGCCTCCTGTGAGCAAGATGAACAACTTTGAAATGGAACAATCTCTCTAAATGTTTTGGAAGTAACTTTTGCAAGGAAGACTCGCTTATTCATTTGCTATTTTCAAAAAAAAAACAAAAAAAAAACATAGTCCAAATAGTCCTTTCACACTGAACTTTTGACAAATTCTTTTACCATGCTTAGCTTTCAGTTTTAAGTTCAGAAAATGCATCCTAGATATCCTAAAAATGTCAGCTTCATTTTTTTGTCTCTCTATCTCTCCTCTGGATGCTGAAAGCCTCCTGTACAGTAGTTCTGAGGCACCTTGGTTTCGTTAGTAATCTACTACTGAGGTATGGAAATCGAGAGAAAGACACAGACAGACAGAAGTGTCAGAGAGACAGACCAAGACCACAAATGAAAAGATTTTCCTTCATTTTTTTTTTTTTACTTGGTGCTTTTTTACTTAAATGTCTGTATGTGTGGCTGAATATGAGACTTTTAGAAAGGGATTATAAAGGATGTTACCTGTAAAAACAAGGATAACAGAAGTCTGAAAACAGAAGTTCATAGAATTCTACAAATTCAACGGGATGGAAGCCTTTATTTCTCATAATTTTTCTTCATATTTCATTTCATAATTGTGAATTTACCTCATGGCTTACGTGACTTTATATCTCCCTGTTGTGTTTTTGTATCTCACAATCGGACTTAATATATCATAATGTGACTTTAAATCCCAATTGTGACTGTTTGTGGCTATATAGTATACAGAGGTGGACAGTAACAAAGTACATTTACTTGAGTACTGTACTTAAGTAGACTTTTTGATTGAATGATTCTGTACTTTACTTGAGTATTATTTTTTCTGGAAACGTTTTACTTTAACTTCACTACACTCAGATTGACGTCAGAAACATTTTCAACCACACTACAACGTCTGTCCAACGTTGGAGATTAACGTCAATCTGACGTTTGATTCTTACATCATCCTGATTTTTATTTTCAGTGCTGGGTTTGGTCTTCTAAATGTGAATTTTGTCATTGTTTTGGAGCACACTAGCTTATAGATAACAGTAAGGCTAACATATTCATACTAAAAGCCAAAAAACTTTTAATAGGGCACTTTTTAAGGGAACAGCCATTTGGGTGTCCGAAACCATTGTGGACGTTATTGAGTGCACTTAGTCAATCTCACATTCATTTGATATTGATATGAGGGTAGGTAGGCAGGCATAGATTCAGAGGCATAAGGTACAGTATTACATATGCATTGACATTTACTTTTTACTTCTGATACTTAAGTACTTTTAAAAGCGAGTACTTCTGTACTGTCTTTTACTAGGTAAAAATCTGTCTTTACAACTTTTACTTGTAACAGAGTAATATTTGACCAGTATGCTTTCACTCAAGTAAGGAAGTTGTGTACTTTGTCCACCTCTGATGACTATTTGTTATTTGAAACTCAGGTCATCGTCTAATCCCACTATGTTTTTTATGGAATATTTTAGTGTTTATTATAAATTGTTATCCATGCAGATCAATATTAAAAAAAATTATAATTAAAAAATCTTCGCTTGCAGCAAAATCTTTTCTTTTCTGATGACGTGTTCACTGGTGACCTGTCATTCAAATGATATCACAGCAATAGCAACCACAACAATCCAACGATTCAATCAATTCCCTAGACAAATTCCTTTAGCAATTCTACAAAGCCCCACAGTTTTTCTTGTTCGAGAAGCCGTTTCACTTGGATTTGCATCATAATATGGAAGAAAGGACTATTGCAACATCTGTTTTATGCTGACTTTAACTTTTGAATGGCTGTCAATTGAGAGGAATGCCCACTATGATGGCGTAGTAGCACCTTCCAGCAGGGACCAACCGAACCATGTTAAGCAGCCAAACCCTGACCAGTTGATTCATGCATGCTTTAAAACAGACCCTCCTGATAAGGGATGGCCTGGCTTAGAAGATCCTTTTTTTCCCAGTGAAAAATGCCATGCATTCCCCAAATATCTGTTTACAACAATTTACTTTGATCTTGATTGCACACACACACAAATACACTCCAGCCATATCCATAATATTCTGATTTGTTTCAATTAACCAGTGTCATCTGTGCCCGTGGTAAACTCGCATAATCTAATTTGCATGACAGTGGTAGTCAGTATGTGTGTCAGAGAGAGAGAAAGCAGTTTCCTTATCTCGGTATGGACACGAGACACAGACTGCAGACTTTTGCTGTGATCCTCTCTAATGAGAGTACAAATCATCTCCCTCATCCAAATACTTCAATGGCAGCTGAAGGAAGAGCTGTAAATGGAGAAAAATAATTAAACGGATTTATTTGTTTGTTGTTGTTGTTGTTTTATCATTACAACGGATGTCAATTGGGTCCAAACCAATATAACAAAATTTTATTTTTTTTGGAATGGAATATAATAGTGGTGTTCTTAAAATGTGTCCTCAATTCCACAATAGTCTTTGGAATAGGTTTGGAAAGAACTCTTTTCAAATAAAGTAAATACTGTTTAACAGTGTGTTGACATTGATTTGGTTACGTTCATCACCACGTGCGCTGTAAGTGTGTGTTTTGTCGACAGTGAGTCTCACTGGGCCCCTGATATGGGTTATGACTCAGACGCTGGTCAGTTCTGTCACTGGAGACCCATCATTCACAACACTGAACTGCTTAGACCTCACCATCTGGAGCCTGTTAAAACACACTCCACCTTTCTCTTCCCATCGGTCGACCACTTCGCCTTTCTCCAACCCCTTTCATTTCTCTTTTACGCCATCCCATGCTGTCTTTCCATGTCCGTCTGCTGTTTGCCTTTTAGCCTGTCTGTCTCTCGTTCTGTGTGTTTCAGCCGGACCACATGTATAAACATTCTCAGTGTCCTTATGCAAACGAAATGGCTTGAAAATGCCCGTAAGAAAGGAATAATGTAAATGTGGAAATTTAATAAAAAAAATATGCCATGCAACTTTGACTAAAAAGGCACTATTTTAAGCGCATGTGCAAGTTTAATAAAGCAATAACTCGAATGGTGATTGTCTAATCAGATATACTGGGTAAATGAACCATTACCATGAAACACTGACATTTAGCCTTAACCTGCATTTACAGGGACATTGCACACATGATTAATCAAATAAGCATTCACTGCCTAACTGAACTTATCTGCATATTTTCCTTAAGAGAAAACACAAACCAAGCATGAAATATCCATCAAAGCGTCCACACCCCAACCCCACAGAGCCAGACTGGTTTTAACTGGTTAGTCTTCCCTAAATTAGCACTATTGTGACACCATAAATCTGATATTACAAGCTAAATGGCTAACATTACATCTGAACATGTTAAAGTTTAATATGAGAAACTGGAGTACGAAGTAATAAATTCTTTCTGAGAGGTTCAGTTGCTCCATAACTGATTTGTGGAGTCTTATGGTGAAATACTTAATAAAAACTGGAAGTGCTGAGCATAATCCCTGAGGCCAGATTAACAAACAATATCATGACAATGGTTTCCCCTCTTTCCTCCAGCTAAAACACTTCTAGTTATTTCTCAACGTTGGCGGCAGTTCCTGACCACATGGTCCACAGCATGGTCCAGATGTAGGATAAAGGCTCACGGTTAAGATCTCTGGAACAGACACATGGGATACCTAAAGATCGTTTATGCTCAGAGTGTTATTCTTTCACAGGTGACTGCAAAACTACACATGTTAGATACGTATGTGTGGATGTTGGCTTTAGTTTAGTGATCAGTAACCATTCAGACCTCCATGACTTCATAGCATGCTGAACTCAGTTACAGTAGATCACGGCAGCTGATGGTAAGAATTAGGGAGGGGGCGTCACATAGAGTTGTCAATGAGGGTGAGGGGTCAACATTGTTACAGACAGAGAAAGGAGACGTAACAGCATGTTATTACTACTCTGCCACCTATACAAACAGATCACATAGACAGTAAACAAGCAGCATGTCAGCAAATAAACAGTGGACACAGTACAAGTGAAGACATTTACATGTGTTTAATACAGTTAGTAAATGTTTAGTCTTTACAGAAAAACAAGGTTACACTTTATTTCCACTGTAGAAATTCTAATAACTACTGTATAAGTAACTTTGCAACATGTCAACTAACTCTCATTGGAGGGTTTGGGTTAGTAGAATAAGCTGACATGTAGTTGCAAAATTACTTATAGTCTGTAGATTGATTTGATGTCTGTTGGGGAGCTTCAGAATAAAGTATTATTAAGCAGAAAATCTACTAATACTCTAACGAGAGTTAGTTGACGTAGTTGCAAAGTAGAATGTCTCAAGTGGACCATAGAAATAAAATGTTCCCCAAAAAAGTATTTTTAATCAGTATTTTTGACTTGTTTTCCAGAAAAAATATCTAAACATCCTTAACCCAAGAAAAATCTTATTTAATCTTTAAATAATTTACATTTAAATCAAAAAAAATATATCTTAATATGTTTATACTTTGAGAAATGAAAGATAAATATATGCAGTTAAATAATGTATGCAGTTTTCCCTCTAAAGTGATCTAGTTTTAGGGATGTGTAGATATTTTACTGGAAAGCAAGACCAATTTACAGATTAAGAAAATCACTATTTGCATCTTAAAATATACTCTTCTGTTGAGGGGATGAGTAAGTGTGAATATGAATGTGATAAGAGTGCATGTACAGTATGGATCCTGCGCGTGTTCTTGAGTTAGTTCATATGTCATCATTGTTTGCTGAAAGATTTCCCGTATCTGCTTGTTCCAGAGGAATACTGTCAAGCTGACACCTCTGTTAAAGTGTTCAGTATCAGTGTGAGTGAGATACGGAGAGAGTGAGTGTTGTGTATGTATGGTTCTGTGCTGACAGATCTGCACACTGGTCATTCACCAACTGAGGTAAACACCCCATTAATCTTGGGTTGTCAGGGTAATGACCCTGATGACCTCCCAGGGCTGTTGCCGAGTTATCCCATATTGGTGTAATTGAACATCAGCCTGCTGCTACAGGATGAGAGTTGAACTCTGGGTAAAATAGCCATTAGCCAATTAGAGCCTGAGAACATCTAGAGCAAGATGATAATAGTTCACTGACTATTACTATGAGCTTAATTGGAAGAAAATTGCAGTGACAAGAAATGGAATTTATAAGTCAAAAGGCCAGCATTGATTATGAGACACAATTGTTTGTCATTTCATAAACTGGCCATTTATGTTTTCGTTGAGCTATGTGTGTTTGTGGACACACTCACACTTAGCCTAGTTTTGGCTGTGCTTTTGTGTTAATACATTTATGGACCTTCAGGAATTTGTTTTAGGCTCCAAGTCTGACAGGTAACTTGTGTATACAGTGAATATGTTTTATCATTTAGAGAAATTTGCTGAAAAGTAACCCCAGATGTTAGCTAAATCAAAACCTATTTAAAAAGAAAAACTTCCATACGGCATTGTCAAGCCAAAATTCAAGGTTTGTCTTGACAAATGTTGCTTTTCTAGTTAATATTTACCATTTAAATTTATTTTAATTCTACTTCCTTTCATTTAAGTTTGAATTGCAATAATGATTTCTGATTGCCATATTCAAATGGACTTGAATTTGAATTTAAAAGGCATTTTTGATTCAGATCTGACTGGCACACAACTTTAGTGTGTACAGTTTTGTTTATTCTTGTAAGGCCAATTGCTTGAAAATATCCTCACTGATATAGTGAAGTACACTTTAGCATACTTAAAAAAAAAACAATACACTAAACACTTGTGAACTGAATGTAATGTGTAACTGTTAATTGCAATGAAAACAAAAGTCGGCACACTGCCACTGCTACTTCCAAGGAATCAATTTATTGGACTGTACAACGTTTCGACCCAAAGGTCTTCGTCAGGCATAAAGTTTTACATACTTTATAGATTTGAAGTACACTACAAGTGCGTATTCAATACAATTAAGCACATTTCTTTTTCACAATGGTTGACGTGCCTCATAAATCAGTCAAATGATGTTTCACCTTAAATCTACCGAGTAACAAGAAAGTTACGTTTCACGGTTTAGCAAATATCATCTCCTTCCTTAAAAAAACCATCGTGTCTATCAAATGTCCTCACTAATGCAACGAAACCAAATGTTTGTCTGTGTGTATCCTGCCCTCTGTGTGGTGTGAAGGAAGGTCATAGTATTAGGGTTTAGCTTTGCTTTCTCCTCATGTCTCTCTTGTGTAATGATAAAACATCTCAGAGCTTGTCAGTTATAAACATTGACTTTAGCAGACTCTCCAGCCCCCTCTGTCTCTGATCCAGGACAGTGGACTGCCAGCACATTCATTAAAACCCTGTGTTTGGAATGCTGAACACGGAACAGGCTGCTTCCAAATGAATCGCAGAGCTTACGCATCCCTCTGAGGGATACGGATATAGCCGATAACTCAGCCTTTTCAAATCCTGCTGGGCGGTTCCACTTCCACCACTTCTAGAGTCTTTGGGGAATAGAGATGGTTCCATCATGAAGTGTGTCATATTCACTTCTGACCAGCAGGATGTGAAGCGATGGGTGTTCCAGCTCAGCTGTCATGGGATGCCGTATGATTGATGGGCCGGTCCGCCTGTCTCTGTGTTTACGCTGTATTGACCTCTGACCTTTAAGGGTTAGGGTAAGGTTAGTTTATGGAGTACCAAGATGCTGACCATAAGACTCAACAATGTCAGAGACAACTAACAGACCAACCAGAAAAGCAAGAGATAAAGGGAGAGTGCAAAAATGAGGTTGAACTAAATGAGGTGTGTGTTCTGGGAGAAAATGGATTATGTTGTGGGAACGTAAAGAGAGAGAGGGAGACAGGATCGGGAAAGTGTCCCAAGCTGGGACTCAAACTCAGGTCCCTAGAAGCGCAATTGCACATGGATTGCTGCCCACAATGCCATCAGCTCCAATGTAAATAGAAATTTGAGAAAAAAAAAATGAATGACAGATTCGTTATGCATGCGGGCCTTAATAATAAATGGCTTTAAAAAATTTACACTGTAAAAAAGCAAATATATTTTATTCAGCATATGAGAGGAATATGAAAGTGTTATTTAGTATTATTTGTATAATATTAATAAATATTGTGAATAGCTTCTATTTACTGTATATATTTTCAGTTTAAGTTTTAGTAATTTGACACGTGCTGTTATTTTTTTTTATGTTGCTACTTAGCTTTAATATATTTTTTTAAGTTTTAGAAATATTACTACTTTGAATTAAACTTATTTGACTTCATTCTATTTTTTAAAAAAACTTTAAGTTTTACGTTTTCATCTAATATTATATAAAATTTTTAAAAATGTTTTTGAAAGAAGCCTCTCCATGGCTGCATTTATTTGATAAAAAAATATGATATCATGATATATTATTACAATTTAAAAGGACTGTTTTCAGCATTATTACGCCAGTCTTCAGTGTCATATGAAATTATTCTAATATGCTGATTTGATGCTCAAGAAACATTTCTTATTAATATCAATATTCAAAACAGTTGTGCTGCACTGTAAAAAAAAATCCCGTAAAAAAACGGTAAATCTCTGGCAGCAAAGTTTCCAGACGGGTTCTGTTAAATTACAGCAAATAACCATTTCACAAAATTACAGACAAAAACCGTAAAAATACAGAATTGACTTTACGGTCAAAATGAATTAAATTACAGTACATTACTGTTAATAATGTTTTATTAAACCGTGGAAAAACGGATAAATTATGTCAAATTACATAAAAAGAACATTTAACTTTAAGGTTAAACTGTAAATTTAGGGTTTTATAAAGTTATTTTATAATAATGCTCTGTCTATCTACAGTAATTATCTTTTAATATATAGTTTTTCTGTGTAAAATAACTATGAATATATGTATAAAAATGTAATAAGTACATACATTCAAATACAAAGTTTGTATATTTACAGTTTTAATTTTTGCAGATCCAGTTTCACAACTTTGACCAATCTCTAATTAAGTACTTAATAATAGCAAATGTACAGTCAATTTCTGTTAAATTAACTAACGTACAAGTACGGAATACCTGCACATTTACAGTATTACTCATTAAACACTGAACATCAAGATACGTGAATGATAGGAAATACAAGCTTAGTATATAATTTAGAACATGTAAAAATATCCACATTAAAAGACAATTGCTGTATGCCTTTATACTCTAATATAACTTATTTCAAACATTTACAATTACATTTTATCCAAAGTGACTTAAAATTAAGAGAACAATAGAAGCAACAAGTGCAGTGACAAGTCCCAGTTAGTGTAGCACAGTACACAATTTTTCTTTTTTTTTATTAAAACAAAGATTTAGTATTATTGGGTCAAGTGTTTATGAAAAGATGGATCTTTAGCAGTTTCTTGAAAATGTGTTGAGTTGGGCAGGTCATCCCACCAGCA
This sequence comes from Scardinius erythrophthalmus, assembly GCF_964197995.2. Taxonomy (NCBI): domain Eukaryota; kingdom Metazoa; phylum Chordata; class Actinopteri; order Cypriniformes; family Leuciscidae; genus Scardinius; species Scardinius erythrophthalmus. The sequence goes on along the minus strand of NC_138231.1, from coordinate 34,942,883 downwards.
GGGATCAGTCCAGGGAAAGGCCAGTGAAAGTGATTTTGTGTCTCTTTGGGATGATGGCACCACAAGGCGCCGTTCACTTGTAGAACACAAGCTTCTGGAGACACATAGATCTGAAGCAGTGAGTTTAGGTCTTGCTGCAGCATCTGGATCAGTTGCAGAGGTTTGACTGATGCTGGAAGGCCTGCCAGGAGAGCATTACAATAGTCCAGTCTGGATAGAACAAGAGCTTAGACAAGGAGTTGTGTGGCTCCGATAGGAAGGGCCGGATCTTTCTGATGTTGTAGAAGGCAAATCAGCAGGATCACACTGCAAGGATGGTTTGGCTGAAACCATAAGCAGTTCTGTCTTGGCAAGGTTGAGTTGAAGGTGAAGGTCATTCATCCAGCAAGAATTGTCCATCAGGTAGGCTGAGATAACCGTCAGATCCTCTGGCTGGAATGAAAGGTAGAGATATGTGTCATTAAGTGATAGGAAAAGTCATGTTTCTAAATGACAGAGCCTAGTTACACTACCAAAAAAAAAATGTGTGGAATCTAACACAATCGTGGTCTTACTGTAGTAAAACCAAACCTTGTACAGCTCCAGTGGCCTCACAAGGATCAAATGAATATTCACATGGGAAAATATACAGTATAAAACAAATTACATTTTCTGCCACTTTTAGTGCAATCATATGGAATCAGAAGACTCGGCCATTACAATATTTTAAATTACTTCTTCCCATACCTTGTTTGCCATGCCATGATCATTCTGCTTTCCACTTGACCTGAAATCACACACAAAAAAAAAAATATATATATTTTTTTTTTAACAACTCAGTATTACATTTACACATGTAAGAATATGTTCCACTGCAAAACCTCAACTGACTATGATCTGGAAGCTGAGCAGGAAAGGCTAACAGTGGAGTTTTGAGCTGAGACACCTAAGTTAAGTTAGGGGTGTACGTTAACTTTCTGTTCATCTGGATCAATGCAATTTTCATAACCAATGATCAAAAGTATCCTATGAAAAAGGCTACTATGATGACCTCAGGTCATCCAAAATGTAGATAAGTGCATTTCTTCATCAGAACACAAACATTCTATCAACTTTTATTTTATAAGCCTAATATGCAAATGTATGCATTCTATAGCTAACGTTACGTGTTGGCAAGCAGATGCAGCCAGAATATGCAATTTATCATGTTGTGTTCATATTCTAGTCTCATGTGCTTTCCTGTATCATCAAGTACAGTAGGCCTATTTACTGAATTCGTTTTCTTAACGGTCTTGATAGCCACGTTAACCCTTACGAAAATTAACTATGATTTAACCACAAAGAAAAAAACAAACAAACAAACAAACATGGTAGGCCTATTTGTAGTATAACTGTGGTTATTAAAAATGGTAATAAAATCCGTCAAAAACGTGGTTACTATAATTTTACTATAATTAAAACCAAGGATATTTTTTAAGATAACTTAAGAGTTTTCAGCTTCCAGATGGTGTTTCAAAATGTCCCGCCATTTAAGAGTGATTTACTGACAGATACTATCGCGTATTAACGAAGATTTTATACACAATTAAACGGACTTTGATATACAACATGTCTACGAAAGCTCGTTTTAGGTCTTTTGAGATGTGGGTTCAACTGATCTTTCTTAAAACAGATGGAAAATGTTAAGACGCATGCTACATTTTCAGTGTTTTGAAAACACTGATTGCTGCTGATTGAAACACCCTCCTGCTCTCGCCTGTTAACTGAACATCATTTAAGAATGCTAACGTTAGCTTGAAAACTGTAAACTTAACACAAATGTAATATAAAATATCGTTCACATGTAACTTAGGATAATGAGACAATTACCTCAGCCGGTGATCGGTTGGCATGATGTCCGCCGTGACGAACAAAGCTCACTGAAAAGGGCGTTATTTCCGAAGAATCCAAACGACTGACTGACAACAGAGATCCTGCTCACGGCTGCTTACGGCTGCTGTTGACGAATACGATTGCTTTGAACCACTGTTGATCTCACAATCCACTTCACGAGAGTAGACTGAATTCAAATCTCCCGCTTGCCCAAACTCGACTGATCAGCGTTAACCGTTGTGGGCGGGAGTAAACAGCGGAAGTGAATTTGAATCTGCGTCATCGCGCGCGCACACACACACACACACACACACACACACACAAAGCCCTGAATGTGAAGCAACGGAGATTTGGAAAAATATTCATAAAATATACATGAAATTATGGGAGAATAAGACAATGAAATAATGATCAAAATGAGTATAAAATAAAATGTGAAATAAAAAATAATTCAATACAGGCCTACTGTAGCCTATGTAGGGTACTGTATGTACAAATACTATTATTTAACCTTAAAAAAACTCACTTTAACCCCCACATGCTTAATAATCTGTAAGAAAAATATATTGAAAAGATGCTGATTTCCGCAGTTATACCTTCTTTTCTTTGTTTTCTAATTTCACAGAAAAAATCTGTAAAATATTACTTAATAATGTCTGTAAAATTACACATAACTCTGTAAAAATACAGACAAGTTCTTTTTAAAAAACGTAAAATTGCTGTAAAACCAAAATACAAGCAATTACCTGTAAATTTAACAATGGACCTTTAAATTACAGCAAATGCCTTTTATTTTACAGATATTTGCTGTATAATGACAAAACGGTAAAATTCTGTAAAAATATACAGACAATTACCTGTAAAATTACACTTTTTTTTTACAGTGTGCTTAAAATGATTGTGGATTTTTTTAGGATTTTTGACGTACAGAACATATTTTTTATAAAAATTCTTAAATATTAAGTTGAGAAATATTTAATATATGTATTATAGCCATATATGCAAGAATAAAATGAGTAACTACTGACAAACTGTTTTGCTAAATGATAATTTTCCAAGCTACAAATCTAGTTGATTTGACAAGAATACATTGATTCAGTGAGATGTTTTGAATGACCAAATTAAAATTGATTAAAGTTGTGTTCCTCAGGACATTTATTGATTATTTTGAGAAAACGCAATCCTTTGTGTAAATGCAGAAGGTGTTCTGGCAACATTTTTGCCTGTTTGGTCGTAATGTTGCAGGTTAAGCTCAGGGCAGGAAGTGCTGATCATAAATCAGTGGGATATCACAGACTGGAGTCATTTACTCTAGTTCGGGCCAGCCAACGACTCCGACCCCCCAGCATGGGCATCAGACGCAACACACGTTTCATCTCAACAAGACTGAGAAAGAGAAAGAGCATGAAATAAACTCACATGGTCGAATTAATCAAATCAGAACAGAGATGTGAGTCTGAAAGTGAAGGATTTACAAAGACTTGTGAGGCATCTTTTTCAAAGTATAGTGATTTCATTGTGATGGTAGAAAACGTTTTACTTTGCATGTGTAAATATATAATTCACATAATATGAGCAGCAAGCAAGCAAGTGTGGACATTATCCTCACGTCTTGAATGTGCCAATGTGTTTATTTGTGTGAGTGAGAAAGAGCATGTTAATGAGCGGTCTTCTCTTATCTTCTCTCTTGGCTGTGTTGTTTGTAGCTGTTGTACGTCACCCATCCTTGGCACTTCAGACCAGAACATCTCTCACTGTCTCTTCGTCTCCACAGCGACCAGACGGCTGTGAGGGCAGTAGATGGAGGGAGTGCAATGAGCTGTCTTTTTTTCTAATGAATAGTGCTGCTATCCTGTGAGTGACCTGTCAGATGTGACAGGCGAGACGTGAGGGATTGTTCAAAGGTAAAGTTTTAAATGGCATGCAGAAATGTATCTAAGGGAGATAGAGACCAGAGAGCCATGGCTATCTATAGTGGGACAGTATAAACTTATCTCTGTAATGAGAAAAGAGAAAGAAAGAGGGGGCGGAATCCCAAAGGGTTTCTCTGGTCAAGAAGATAAGGGACATCAATGTTGTTGTGCATGTGAATTTTACAGCAATGCCCAGACGTATATAAAGTTTATTGCTCAGATGTTTCTCTTTCATCATGCAATTTCTAATCAGAGTTTGAATTAATATAAACTTTAACTCAGGTGTTTCTCCAAAAATTCTTGAAAATGAATGAAAACAGACACAAATGAGATCATTTTCTTAATTTTAGAGAGCTGTGAATTGGAGGTGGATGGCATAGACCATTTCATTTGAAAAAAATGAATGAGAAATATTTACTGGGAATGCTTACGGCTAGCAGCATGGGCAGAAAAAATGCTCACAAAAAAGCATTAGTAAAAGTGAGTAAAGTTTTAAAGACAAGGGAAGTAATACTTATGGAAGGTTGTTTCTGCGTCAGATAACAAAATAAACGGTTACACTTTATTTCGATGGTCCACTGACACTCTACTAACTATAACTTTGCAACTATGTCATTAGAGTATTAGTAGATTGTTAGTTTAGGGTTAGGGTTAGTAGAATAAGTTGACAAGTAGTTGCAAAGTTACAGTAGAATGTCTGTTGTGGAGCATCAAAATAAAGTGTTAGCAATTAATCAGACAGTCTACTAATACTCTAATGAGAGTAAGTTTACATGTAGTTGCAAACTTAGTAGAATGTCTAAAGTGGACCATCGAAATGAAGTGTTACCAATTTAAAAGGTAATTAAGTTTTAAAGAAAAAAGAAAATAGTCACATTGTGAGAGAGCACAAATAATTTTGAGATATAGGCTGTATCCGAAATGGCCATAGTAGTTAGCCTACTTTTGAACAAGTAATTACAACCATTAAAAAAGTGTGATGTGTAGTATGAATGTAATCTGACAATCGTCATGTTGTCATTGTCTCCGTCCATCAGATTCACGGAAGTGAGCATCCTTGTTATCCCGATGCCTATCCCGATACTCACTCTGATAGCCAGAACATGACACAAATTACTTCCTTGAAGTGACTATTGCATGTTCCTTTCTTTAACAAACCTATGGAAGGGTCCTTCGTGAAGGGATTAATTTGTTCATTTTGTTGTAACACTCCAATGGCGTCCCCTTCCCGAAGTGCCCTTCATGGGTGCTAAAACACCCTTTGGAATTCGTCCAAAATCTCGCTGGAATTAGGTGATAGGCAACTTACTAGCCTACTGTTTTATGAATACTGTGAATTTGGATATGCTCCTCTTTTCACATGTTTACACCTACTATATATATAGGCTATATGCATATTCAGATCACCTTGTTATTCTGAAGCAGAAAATGGGCTTGGCTTCCATAAATAGGCCTACTCAACAGCACAGAAATTTCCATTCAACATCAGAGTACATTCACAAGCTCCCACAGAAATCTTGTAAATACCCAAACATGAGATTTTCATTTCTGTTCTTGATGCCATCATTTTATCTCAGACACAGAAACACAATTAATTGCGTTTGGTTGAATGTATTTTATTGAAGTGTAGGCTAGCCTACTTTAGCATTTTTAGGCATTCCACAGTGGAAGCGTCTCTGTTTTTCTCACTCATCGCGCTGTACAATATTGATCACACACAAACTACTACTTCGTACATTTTTATACCCAAAAAATATGCTGTTCTGAAAACTGCCTATTTCAACAGTATCCTATGTGAGGAGAGTTCATTTGAGATGCTGCGCGAAAACAAAGGTAGGCCTATGTTATAGCTATACAATGAGCATTCATTTTAGGAAACTGAAAGAGGATTGTTTTTGAGGCGACAAAAGCTGCATTGTGACCGCGGCAGGTCGTCTCTGTAGGTTACATCCTCCACGGCTCATCTTTCCGACACTATGAACCTCACAATAGGTCTATAGCTTAAAACACAACTTCGTGTGATGTGTTAACTATACAGATTTTGAATGGGCTGAATAGTCATGAGATTTTAATTATGTAAATTGTAGGCTACAAAATGTGACTCTGAAAATGACAGTAGGCCTATGGTTTGTGACGACGTAGTCTCTTGTTCAGTAAAGCTGGACTCAGTATGTGTATTAGCCAGTAGAAGAACCGACGCTTCTATGCTTACTTACCACTTAGCCTATTACTTCATTTAATTCCAGTGTTCATTACTCATGTGCACCGATAGGGGGCAGTATGTGCCACACAATGAACTTACTCCAGTGGGAAGTAGATGATACTGCGCACTAAACTGAGTCCCTTCATTGTCATCATCTGTCTTTAAATTTAACTTTAAATTTAACGTATGCTAGGGATAGAGGACTATATTTAAGGCACCCATTCGTCACATTTAATTGTTTTGTGGGGGAAAAAAACCTCTTGAGGCAATAATTAATGGACTTGTAGACTTTATGAGCAGAGTGCACTATAATGCTTTTCTGAGTCTCTCTTTTTCTTTTCTTTCTGTTTAATTACCCTCCAACACCCCCCACGTCAGGGTCAAGAGTCTCTCCCTTTCTCTTTCTCTCTTCACCTTCATATAGTATTTTTTGGCAGTCCTCTCCCAGTTTAAAGTAATCTAATGTTGCGAACTGTCTCAATTGACACAGCAGTCTACATTGTGTCTGGGAAGACCGCATGCGTTTGCAGTCTCACTCTCTTTTCCATAATGATCCTTCCTTTCTCTTTAATTTCTTTTGCCTGAAATTATGCACATTATTGTCTCGCTGGGTGTGAGAACGGATAGATAAATGGGATGTGAACTATTTACAGTATAGTGTTGTTGTAATTAGATATCAAGCCTCTAATTTTAATATAACAGAAGCCCTGAATACAAAAAGCCCACAATGCTAGTCAACACGTTATCAGTCAGTCAGAAAAATATCAAAGGGCCTAGTGTCTGCGATATGGGAACGTGTCCCTTTGCTGTAGTGGGTTGCCTTTGAATTCAAATTTGGATTTTGAGTATGATTTATTTCACAGCACATGGGGAAAAAGGGGGAATGGAGCCGTGGGTTCAAACAGTTCAGACAATGAGCCTCACATGTTGCTTTTGTATGTGGTCTACTGGCATGTTTTTTGGTGTAGGGTAAATGGAGATTTAACGTTTGTCTGGGTGAACGAGCAGAGGCCATAAGACTCACCTCTCCGCCACACACCACAGAGACACACACACATGCTTCAGCAGATTATGACCGCTAATCTCACTTTATGGCACGCTGCCTCAGGCCGAACACTCACACATTCACTTTCTCTCTGATCTCTCGTTCTTCTTCTGTTGCTGCTACACACACATACAGCTGGAGGTTGGCCAGGAATCAGATCACTGTCAGTTCAACTGAAAAGGGTGAATTAATTCAAGATGAGAATTATGTGGGCGTGGCCGACTGGCCGCACTCATATTGATGAAAATGGCAATTGACACTTTTGTGGTACAGTGGCTCCAAAAGTATTCATACGCTTAAAAGTCACACTTAACTGTATGAATGCCATTGCATAAGATAACAGAATATGTGTTGGGAAGAAATCACACATCATCAAAAAAGTAAATAATTCAGGTTGAATGGGACACTTTTTCCAAGTCAATGGCAAGTGTGTGTGTGTGTATATATATATATATATATATATATATATATATATATATAGTACATACGTATGTATATATATATAAGTGCATCTGATCAAACTGTACGCATTGAGTCATATTGGTCATACCAAAGTGCTGATTGTCACTGTTTATTCTCACAGTGATAAGAGAAGCATAAATCGTCTTAATTGTGGACTGAGACTTTTTTCTTTTTACTGTGGTTCTTGTTTTTTCACCTCTGACGTGGCTTTAAAGAGGGGTTTGCCTCTTGTGTCAGCCAAGTGAATCCAATTTTTTTTCTTCTAATGCTCAGACACTAAAAAAGCTACAACACAAAGGCCTGAGCTTCAAGAGAATCTCAGACCACAACAAAACAGCAGTGAGTACACACACATATATTTAAAACGTAAATGCTGACACATACATTGAGACTGCACACCCTCATCTTTACTATAGAGCGACAAACTTCTAATGCACACATGCCAGAACTAATGATTTGGGACACATCACACAAGCCCACACACTAATTTCAAACACACTGATCAGAAACAGTCCTTTCTCACGCAGACATATAGACGCATGAACACACATAAACACATATCAGGCCTCCTTCTGCATACCCTTAATGTGAATCAGCATCAAAGAATTTAACCACAAGACTGTTAGATTGAACAGTGAGAACAGATATCAAAGACATTAATCAAGAAAACTTGAATGAATCGTGACACAATTATCAACATTTTTACAGATGCACAATATATCAGTACCATGTCAGTCGATATTGTGAATTAAATCGTTATGTAGATAATCTGCCGTAATCTAACGCGCTCTCTCTTAGATTTATTCAACGCCTTTTGCCATTATTCAGATAGTGCCATTTGAGAGAGGACAGTAAGTGAAGTTGGAGAGTCTTCCGGGTCAGGAAAGGACCTCGAGCCGGGACTCGAACTCGGGTCGCCTGAAGCGCAATTCCGCTGTCAGAATGTTCTCTTAAAGTTAATTTTTATAACGGTAATGATCTCTAAATTAATGCACACTAGGCATGCACACTATATTGATACCATTATTGCCTTATGTTTAATTATGCATGTTAATTTCTCATTTAGATTCTGTCATTAATTACTCACCCTCGTGTCGTTCCAAACCCGTAAGACCTTCGCTCATATTCGGAACACAAATTAAGATATTTTTGATGAAATCCGAGAACTTTCCGTCCCTTCATAGACCTGTAGACCATAGACCTTCATAGACCTGTAGACCATAGACCTTCATAGACCTGTGAACAATGAGCGTTCTGACGTATAACCTGGAAGCACTGCGCTGTGTTTACAACGTGAACGGCATCAGAGACTGACACGGAAGAATAAAGCCGTAATTTTTGGGGTTATTCTTGTCGCTTTATAAAATTAAGGTTGAATCACTGTAGTCACATGGACTATTTTAACAATGTCATACTTTTCTGGGCCTTGAAACTGGTCATTAAATTGCTGTCTATGGAGGAACAGAAAGCTCTCGCATTGTGTTCCGAAGATGAACGAAGGTCTTACGGGTTTGGGAAGACATGAGGGTAATTAATGACAGAAATTTCATTTTGGGGTTAACTTACCCTTTAACCTTGCTGTGATCTAACACTCACTTAAAGTTAATATTTAAAAACACTAATAATTCAATATCACTGTTAAATCTCAAAATGACTATCCACTTTTCATACAACATTATAATGCTGTGATGCTTAAATTCACTTGTAGCATTTAAAATGATTGATTTGAGTTTTTATCGTTTTATTTTGAGGGTAGTTGGTCATTTAATTTATTAATTAATACATTATTTATTTATTTAGTCAAAATTGTACAGAATTTTAATATTGTCCATTTATCGATTACCGACCACAACATGAAAATAATTATCATATCGGTCATACTTTTAGGATTGATGCAAGTGGTGGACCAGTCAACATCCAATTTTATACAGATTTTTTTTTACATAAACCATATCTAAAGTCATTTTTTCACACTTCACTTTCTTGTGCCTGTAAAAATATGTCTGCACCACTGCTTTTCTTCATCTTTAGTAGCGCATCTCTCTTCTAAAGCAGAGCTCACTGTAAAGGCAGCCTGGGGGAGCGTTTACACAGCACTAATGTGCATGAAATAGAGGATTAGGTTTCGAGGTGGGAGGGGAACGGACATCTTAGGGCCCAGTGGCTGCTGTGCCATGTTCATGTTCCTCATGGGAAGGCTTATCCTAATCGCCCCACTGTCGCACCGGCCCCCCCAGGGCCCATACACAACACCCAGAGGCCCCAAGTCTTTAATAAAACAGGGTTATGAATGTATTTGTCTTAATGCTCTACTACTGGTGGTGTGTGTGTGGGTGGCAGAGAGGAGGGAGAGGGTAGACAAGAGGAAAGAGAGGGGGAATGGTGCCGCCTTTGAATGGCAAAACTGTGTCCAGTTTAACGGAGCCACTTTAAGCCGATTTTTTTCGGGTCACATCGGCACCAATGAGGGATTAACTTTTTTCACATCAACGCCCGACTGAGATCTCAGCCCTGCTGCATCCTACATCTCGCTCTGAAGAGAAAAGGTCCACAGTTGCCCAATTTGTACCAGCCAGGGAGAAGAAAGAATGGGCCATCCTATGAGGGACAAAAAGAAAAATTAGCTCAGTTTTACGGCTTTTTTGTTGTTGTTGTTGTTCAGTCCCTGGTTTTTCCCACAAGGGATCAAATAGATGATGAATGCTATAGTGTCTCTGATTCTCTTTTTCTGTCCATCAAACAACGGAGCTTGTTCTCACAGGCATCGTCGTTTGAGTGCTCTCTAACAAACAGGTGGTATTAGTGAGTACGAGTGTGTTTGTAAGCAATTCCCAACATATATTCAACAGTAAACAGGTGTGAGTCTGACGGTTTTTACGTGTGTCAATAACATTAATGGCTTTTCCATCATTTTCCCACAGTGACGCAGCTTCAGCCCTGAGGCGGTTCGCACAGAATTGACGCCATTTTTATTTGTAAAACACAATTAATCATAAAAGCCATTGTGATTGTGCAGAATCTCTGAGGCAATTCCAATTGAGTTCTGTATGTTGGCTAGTTTTCTCCTGGCTCATTCTCACAATGTTATTATCTATTATCGTATGAGTAAACAAACTCTCCGAAAGCTGCATAATTAATGCTGGCCTTGTCAGCTCCTCTGAGCCTCTCTCTAATCTATTTTTCTAACACACTCTCATTATAAACATAAAAGACTGAATCAGAAATGCGTCGGAGTAGAGTACATGAACAGACTCGTATGCGCAGTCATGCTGTTAAAAAAAGAGGAGGAGAAATAGTCAGACTAAAATATGTTTACTCTAACTCAGTAATGTAAACAACAAACCTTAATGGTATTTACATGCAGTAAACATGATTATTCAAACAGTATTTGCACAGAAAACGTGAGAAATGGGTGGAAATTCCAGAGTTCACTTTAAATTTGTCACACAGTTTTTGAATACTTTTTGCACTTAAGTAAGAGTATGTGGATCAGTGAGCAAATATTTTTGGACTAACTATTAATTTATTTAAAACAACCAAGCATAAAATCAAGCATACTAGAGAGGGCCCTGCAGACTCTCATGACTGTGTGCCAAGATCAGTTCGCCTCTCATCAAATAATATGACCTTTTTAAGACAAATGAAGGTTAGTTTAGTTTGTAAAATGTCATGTGGTGCAACTCCCCCGAAAATTTCTATTTATGAATTAATAATTCATGATTGTTGTATAGTAAAAAATTAAAGGTATTTTGAAAATGGTTTAAAGTTTTTTAAAACCATATGCAACCAAAATGATTTCAATGAGTACAGTACATCTCAATGAACTTTGCACATGTATAACCTACAATTTTTTTTTTTTTTTTTTTTTTTTTATTGGGGACAGTCTTATACAGTCTTAATCAACTGTACAGTAAGTGGAACAATGTTCATAATTAGTCACATTTATTTATTTATTTATTTTTTAAATGTTATGTTTCTGTGCAATATGACTTGCTGGTGACTTTAGTAGAGTTGGACATGCATAAATCAGAGTTCTAGATTTATCTACGCCCTCTAGACAAAGTCATTGCAATGATTGTCAGCTGTAGCAGTACTTGTTCTCTTGTTTTTGGGTTAATGATGCAAGGTCATGTGTGCCCCCACTGCTCTGGTAACATTTATACAGCGGCAGTGACTGATCAAACCTGAACACACACAAGATGAGCAGAAACTTCCCTCCTGCATTCTAAATGTGGAGATTTTGGAGATCTCATCATATAAAATCAGACATGTCATGACCTCTGACTTTAGGTTGGCTGCAGCTGGAGTGGGCGTCGGCATCTCTAGTTCCTGCCAGTTCCTTATTTAGCTGCTCTCTGATTGGCTGATTAAGAAGGAGACTCCACAAAGTGGCTGCAAGATTAAAATCTTCTGCACATCTGGGAAGAGAAGAACATTTCATTGTTTGTGGGAGACAGGAAGGAAGGCAGAGACAGAAACATGTATACAAAAAAAAAAAAAAAAAAATAAACAGAGAACATAATTCATGTCACACTAAGGGAAACTAGAAAACCACTGAGGTCACCATTCACACCATAACTGCAACCAAAAATTACAGAGTAACTGACAATGGAGGGGACAAAAACAAGGACAGCAGAGAGATGTGTGTTTGAAAAGATGCCAGGAACATGTAATTGTAATTCAAGCTTTTTTGAAGGGATAGTTCACCCAAAAATGAAAATTCTGTAATCCTTTACTCACCCTCAAGTTGTTCCAAACCTGAATAAATGTCTTTGTTCTGTTAAACACAAAAGAAGATATTTAGAAGAATGTCAGTAACCGAACAGTTACTGTTACAGTTACTTTCTTCTGTTCAGCAGAAGAAAGAAATTCATACAGGTTTGGAACAACAATTTTCATTTTTGGGTGAACTATCCCTTTAAGTTATTGCATTCACTTCATGCATATGTAATTTGTAAATGGTTTATTGGCAGCTAATCCTATTTAGGCTAATTTAGTGATCTAATTCAATTGATAAAGGGATGATTTTGTACATCCAGGGGCATGTTAAGGGATTATGTACATTTAGCCAATTATTATCGTAAAATAAGCCTTGACAGGGCGTTGTATCCCTCTGTGGGGTTTATAATGATATGACTGTTATGCTACTCGTCACATTATAGCTTACCAAAAAAATAAATAGATATTGTTCTAAATTAATAATTTTATTAAGTGAGAAGAAAAAGCCTGCAGAATGATTCAAGGCCTGAAACAATCACAGCAAAGCAGGTAATCGGCTGTCTGGGACAACAGTCAGTTGTACAATTTAATAGCCATTATATAAAAACATTTGACCACTGATTTGTCTGCTTGATTCTGATTGGTCAATGACAGAATTCCGAGAACAATGAGAATGACCAATCAGATTTAAGAAGAAATGTCACACCCATTTAAACTGAGGATGTGACCCCTCAGATGTTTGACCCAAGTGGATTTTTCAACACCCCCCCCCCCCCCCCCCAGCATGCCATTCTTGTGCACATTTTACAAAATTATTGTTAATACAACTCCACCAACGAGTGTTAGCATTTATATGCCAACATGAGATATTTATCATTTTATTTATTATCCTTTTAGATATCAGCTTTAAACTCCTTTTACAGTCATGGGGGAAAATTGCCTGTCTCCGGCGATCACTCCAAAAAAAAAAAAAAAAAAAAAAAACGGTTCATGATGCCCCTGGTATCGAGTGTTAATGAACTTTCATTTGTTACTTTAATGTGAGAATTTCTTTCCTTTCATTTTCAGGGCAGCAAGTGGAGCTGACAGATCCCCTGAAGAGTGATGGGTATGTCCACATACAGTGTTACTGGCACGAGCGAGGAGAATAGCAGCTCTCGCAAGTCCACCTGTGAGTGTTTTCTGAAGAGAGGATAGAAAATACAAGAGGAGTGGGTGGTCACCGTGCTACTCGGTTTGTGTGGGTGAGCGTGTGTGTGCGTCTCAGTGAGCCAGCTCCCATGCTTGGTAAAAATCACCTAATTTTTCACTTGAGTGGCTCTCTTTGGGCAGTTCCCCCCTTCATCGACCCCTTCAGAGTAAAATTCCTCTAGTGAGTGTGAAGACTGCACTCGCAGTGCCCCCCACTCCCCCAGCACACACCGAGGGGCATTGAAAATGCATTAACACCAAATCAATGGAAAACAGTGGAAAAAAAGCAAAAAGAGAGAGGGCGAAAAAAAATCTCCTTAGCAACATAATCTAGATGGCCTCACGAAAGGAGAGGGGAGTGTGAAAAGAAAGGGGAAAAGAGGGAAAGAGAAAGGGGAGGGGGTAGCTGAGCGTTTAGTGCAGAATAAGAGACTGAACACTGAGAGGTCTTGCACACAGACAGCGACAAAATGGAGAATTAACACAAGAGAAACTGTTCCTATTTAACACCAGGGGAAAAGCGACTATATTAACACCCTCCCATTAGGGGGTAAGGGGGGAGGACAGGATAGACCCCTGAAACTCTCTCCCAAGGGAAAAGAGAAAGTCAGCAATAATTGTTCTCTTCTTTTTTTTTTTTTGTCTAAATAATATAAAGTCATTTTAATATACAATTATACTGTTAACTTTTCAGTATATAACTTTATACTTCTTATATACTGTAATAAGTCTTGTATACAAGAAACCATTCATATTATTTCCATTTTTTTATGTTTTGTATATATTATATTAGATCAAATCATATATTATTATTCCCCTAGTGAAAAAAAAACCTATACCAAAATGTATTTAAAATACATTTATTTCATACTAAGTATACTACAAATCCATTAACACATTTACTGACATTCACTTGAGGCTATAAATATAATTAAACTTTATTTGGAGTACTACTTTATTGCACAATGCATATTTCTTAATATTAAGCCTTAAAATGTGTTTTAATACAACTATTAGTAAGGATATATGATCTCTGTATAATATCAGTCTTTAAATGCAAGAGATTTAAAGTGAACCTAAAATATACTTGCAATAGTTCCACTTTAGCACAATCAAATATACTTAAGTATATCTTCAGCAATATTTCCGGAAAACTAAAGAGCATTAAGTACAAAATTAGTTGATCCACCTGATATTATATTATATTCTATTCTATTAATAATACTTTTTCCCATATATTTTGCCTTTTTTTGATCACTTTAAATTTCACTATACACTGTGTGTGTATATATATATATATATATATATATATATATATATATATATATATATATATATATATATATATATATATATATATATAAATTAGGGTAAATCTGGGTATTATTCACATCAGTTATAAGTCAGGAAATTCAGTTCAGCAAATGTCCTGTAGTCAAGGCAAGTCACCTACAACAGCGCTTTATACAATACAGATTGTTTCAAAGCAGCTGCACAGTGATAACAGAAAAATTATGCATTTCAGCTGTTGTTGAGCAGAAGTTAGTTCAGTGTTGCTCAAGACAGAATGCAGATCCATTATTTTGATTGGAGATTGATAAAATATACTCTGTGGAAAGAAAAGGAAGGATATATTCTGTTATTCCCAATTCAATTAGTTTGGTGGTGGACACTGGTTACCAGTCTCTATGTAAATGACCTTTAACCTCCACTACATGATCTGGTCAATGGTGGGAGGGTTAGACTTAATTAGAAGGTCATTAAAACCTGCCCCCTGCAAGCCATTAGCTTTATAACTGCCCACACACATACCCACAGCTGACCCTCGGCTGTAATGAGCCCGTTCAGGCAACTTCATCAAGAAACACGTTGGATTCTTTCTGTTCCACTGCATCTGCATCTGCACAGATCAGATCCCAGATCTAATGTCAATAAGTGAAGATTAATTTGATGATATTATTTCACTTCAATCGCTTGAATCATGTTGTTAAATGATGAACTAACATGTCATTGATTGATGAAGTGGAATCATGTGGACTGAAATGTTGAACTAGAATCATATTTTTAAAAGGGAAAAACACATATTTTCCAGCTGAGCGTTTCTGGGCCATTATTTTCTAGGCTGCATTAAATTACTGTAGCAAAATGTGTTCCCATGCTCTCTGCCAAGCTGAAGTTAAATAATATGAAAAATAAATTTGCACGTTAAGCGTACAGGTAGTGTGTAGACTAGCTTTATAAACGTGCACATTTGTAGATAAAAGTTGGGCAACAAAATTTAGGTTAATGGAAAAAGTGGTGGCGTTCAGGTGAAGATTTCCTGGCGTCACTCTTGTCCAATGGAATCTGGTGCTAAGAAGGCCTATCTAAAGACTGAAAGATTAAGATAAAACAAGGGAGACTGAATGAGAAAGAGAGAATAAGTGAGAGCCGACAACTTCATCTACAGAGGCATTAACAAAGACAGTACAAAGGCGAAAGGAGAGAAAAAGGGAGAGAGAAAAGGGCCAGAGGTTAGCCAAGACAGAGAGAGATGGAAAAACAGCGAGAGAGAGACAAGGCGTAAAAGAGGGAGAAAAGAGAACGACTGATGTAGATAAACAGTGAAGAAAAGGAGAGAAAGAGAGATTAATAAAGAGGCAGAAGTGGAGAAAAATAGAAACTGAGGGAGAAAGAAGGGACTCCAGCGACTCTCTTTGTCCCAATCGCCGATTTCACACCGACACAAAGGGCTCGGTGGACGTTTCATCCTTTCATTAACGTTTCTCTGGCGTTTATTCAGCGTTAGTCTGTGACGTTATGAAGTCAGTCCCATTCAGGCCACATTATAAATCACCTCCGCCGCTGCAGAGCGTGGCCAATCGGCCAATTACGCAGTGTGGCCGCCCCTGAACACGCAGGACAATGGCATCACAAGGCCAATAAACAAGCCTCTAATAGGGCGGCGGGGAAAACGCGCCCAAAACAGGCCCCAACCGCCCGCCGCACGCACGTATTCCATCATCCCCATGCCCTCGCATTTCCTCCCGCTAACGCCAGCGCACACACACAGCTGTGGAGGGAGCGAGGAAGGGGCAGAAGGGTAGTACTGGCACACCGAGAGAAAAATGACCCAGCGATAGTGCGCCATGCAAACCCCCCCATAGCCCTTTTCAGGCTGGGAGCCAGAACAAAAGCATACTGTTGCCATACTGTGACGTTCATTCTAGCCAGTTAGCACAGCTGCAAGAGCTCACCTTGCGCTAGCGACTATTGTTGGCCTGTTTTAGAGCCTCTTCCATCCATCTTCTGGACTGGATGAGACAAATACAGACAGAGAGAGAGAGAGCGAGAGAGAGAGTTCGACTGAGAGAAAGTGCTCGGGTGATGCAGCTGCAAAGTGAATGAATGCGAGCGTAAAGGTGAAAAGGGGAAGACTGGAGAGACGGAGAGAGAGGTGTCAATGTAACAGACCGCAGGGTGGTCCCACCCACTCACTTACAGAGCAGCTGCCTAGCAGTTAAAAAGTAACCTCAGAGATCAACCGACCAATGATATTTGCCACCTTTTTAGCTACTTTTGAGCTATTTTAGCACCATGAAAAGCTTAAGTTGGATTTAAAGGAATAATCTGGGTGCAAAACAGCTCAATTGACAGCATATTTTACATATTGTTGATTACCACAACAAAAAGTCACTCGTCCCTAATATATATATCTTTTTTTCTTTTCTTTTTTTTTAAGCGCTGACAATGGAAGTGAGGGGCCAATTTTTGGAGGATTTAAAAGCAAAAATGTGACGAATCATTTTATAAAAGCACTTACATACATTTCTTTTTGTTCACATAAAGAATGATAAAGATAACTACGGCAAACATTATGTTTATTATAAGAATGTGCTAGTTATATCGTCTGCCGCTTTAAATGCTCAAGATCTTTATAGTGATCCCAACCATGTTGTTATTGTTCTAGTTGTGGTGTGGAGCTCACTATTCTCATAGAATTTGAACGATTATTAAAACTGTATCATTATTGTACTTGTACAGGATTATTGGCGTATGTTTTACAAGAAACTGCTATTTCAGTCTTTTTACTTCAAAATGTCATGATTAATTCAGTGTTTCTTGCCATTTCTTTGTAATTATTTGTGAAATTTACTAGCAATTTCTGTGTAAAAATGATATCCTAGCTTTTTTTCCCAAATAAATCCCAAATTTCATGTACAGTTGGTTTAGTGTTTATAGTGCTTTGTTTTCATGGCAACAAAGTTGTAAAGTTTAATGTAACTTTATAGAGAGCACACAGGTTAGTAAGATTTTTTTTTTTTTTTTTTTTTACACAACAAAGTCATGTTAACAGACATTATTTACATATTGAGGCCATACACTGCAAATTCTTTTAATAAATAATGTTTTTCTTACTTGGTATTTTTGTCTTGTTTCCTGTCCAAATCTACAAATTCTTAAACCAAGATTCATTTACTAGACAAGTAAAAAGACATAATGCTATTATTAAGATACTATGCATTATACTATGCACTATTAAGATACTATGCATTATGCAAGCTATTATGGCTCGTTTTCTGGAGAAAAAAGAAAAATGAAAATTATCATTTAAATTAAATTAAATGTCAAATTATAAATTAAAACAAGCAAAATGATCTGCCAATGGAGTGAGAAAAATGCTCTTGCTTCCATTTTAATTAAAATAATTATTCTTACCCCACTGGCAAATCATTTTGCTTGCTTTAAGCAAAAACTCACTTCATTTAATATTCCCCCCCCCCCAGAAAACAATATATCTTACGCCATTTTACTTATTTTTGCATCTTGTTTTAATCATTTTTAGATATTTAGACTGGAAACAAGACAAAAAATGTTCAGTGTACTACTGAAACAGTAGTATTTTAATGTTTACTGTTTTCTCATTTCCATTGTAAATACCTTACTGTAACCCAGATTTTTGCTTTTTGTCGTTGTTGTAATCAACAGTATTCCGCTAAATCTTAACTTGTCTCAAACCTGGAATATTTCATTAAATAAGAATGAAAGCGCAGAGGTGCCCGACGTCAGCCCAGCTGCAAGTGTAGAAATGAGAGACAAAGGTCACCGGCACTACAAACTATCCTCATGAACCCTCCCCATGTACGAACAACTCTCGCAGAAAAAACCCACCGTCACAAATCGGCAGTGTCCCGTCCTCTTTCGCTCATACAAACTTCATCAACGGCCTGCGTACCTCCGTGAATGCTCCCTCTCTAGATGCTCTCGCTGAAGTGTCTGCAGCTGCTAAGAGAGTGTTAGTGTCATCTATTGGTTGAGTGAGACTAATAGCACTTGGTACTATGACACTAAATACCCCTCGCACAATTCTAACTTATTCATTAAAAAGACCCCAGGCAAGTTACTAACCGACTAAATATCTCCACCACAATGCCACTTGCGCACGAAATTTCCACGATACAAAAACACTTGTGCACAAAATCTTTCCAATACATTTCTAAAATACCCACTCGAACAAATCACCCTGTAGGCAATACCAACCCAACAATACAACTTCATGCTCTTAGATCTGTGCCTTGAGATCTAAGAGCATGAAGTTGTATTGTACAACACAACAACTACACAGTCCTCCATTGTGTCTGTTCCAAAATTTAACTACTTTTCTTGCAAAACAGAGGCATTTGTGAAGCTAGCTAAAGCAGCCTATAGCTGACAATTGCGCAAGCGCCTGGGTGAACTTAAAGGTTTAACTGATTAAAAAACAATATAGTAAAAAAGTCATTAACAAATTACAATTTTTTCATATCATGACCGCCAACCAATACATTTGCAATATAAATAAAATTACTAAAAAATTTATAACTTTTATCAAAAAAATTTTTATGAAACTTTTAGTCAATGTATATTTCTTCGAATGGTGTCCAAACGTAGGCTATGTTATCGTTATGTTATCGCTATGTTACCAATACATTTGCAATATAAATAAAATTACTAAAAAATGTATAACTTTTATCAAAAAAAAATTTATGAAACTTTTAGTCAATGTATATTTCTTTGAATGATGTCCAAACGTAGGCTATGTTATCGTTAACTTATATTAAAGGGAACATATCTTAAAAATCTGCCTTTTTCCGTGTTTAAGTGCTATAATCGGGTCACCGGTGCATCTACCAACCCAGAAAAGTGACAACCCAGTAACTTAGATTTGGTAAGCCTTTCTCTGCAAGCATGACGATCAGATTTCGCTCCCCTTCTGAGGTAGGAAGGGGATCTTTTTATAATATTACCGCCCCTTAATCTGCATGTTTCCACCCATGGCACCGCCATTTTGTTTTCGCAAGCAATAACAGTGTAACCAGTTCTAATGCAATGGCAAAAGTTCGAGCAAAGTATGCAAACTGTTCTGTTGTTGTTGCACAGACGAGCACAGAACACTATTTGACCAACAAATGTCACAGCTGTCTTATAAAGACCTCAGGGAATTGTGTCAACTTGTGTAAAAGTTAAACATGGCAAGTCGATCAGATGAATCAATGTAACTCCACAACAACTCCACAAATTTATCCACTAACCATTCAGAAACGTCCAGGTGCAGTAAGGCTGCACTCCGCTACTGGTTATTTCTTAAATTTGACTGATATTCGCGTGTTTTGTTATTGCTGGCGTATTCCAAGCTTGTGTAAAGGATCGTCCATCTTCTGAACGGGGGCGGGGAGTAGCAGCTCATTTGCATTTAAAGGGACACACACAAAAACGGAGCAAAAAGCTATAATCAATGATCTGGGAGGTATTTTGAGCTGAAATTCCACAGACACATTCTGGGGACACCTATATTTATATTACATCTTGTGAAAAGGGGTGTAATATGTCACCTTTAACTAATAAATGAGAAGAAAAAAGAAAAAAAACATGGATACATGGATATCCTTTTTGAGATTTGCTAAAGATTATATTTGTTAAATTATAAGTGAGCGTTAGATGGTGGCAAAGGTAATCTAAATGTAAAAATAGTGGAAATGAGCAGCAAGATAAAATATCCAATATTGACCGATAAATAAGAAAACTCAAATATCAACCAATAAATGATATGGTATCGGTATATTGTGCATCCCTAAACAAAACTTTAACAATCATTGTCAGACCATTTGCTGATTACAGATATGGAATTCTGGACACAATCAAGTAGAAATGACCAACATTTCACAGCTCTCTGAGTCGATCTCTGTCTTTTTGTTTCTTTCTTTTTAACTAACCCATGTCCCATTTACAAACACATTTCAGCGTGGCAACTTGATTACCATTCAGGTGGACGTCTGGCTGCAGCTTGTACTTGTTGGAAGAGCTCTTCGGAGTTGCTTAGAGAAGTGTGTGTGTGTGTGTGTGTGTGTGTGTGTGTGTGTGTGCGTGTGGTTGGAGGGGGTGGTGGTGCTGAGGGATCGATTTGATTCTAATCGGACCATGAAAAGAACATGATCTAACTGCTTTCAGCTGGGAGTACATTTAGGCCCTCTCCACTATTTGCTCTCCCTCTCTACTCCCCTTTTCCTTTCTTTGACGCGCTCTCTCGCTCTGTCTCTCGCTCTTTGACACACAATGTCTCTGGCCGATTCAAAAAGCCTTGAATGTCTCATTAATGACTTTGTGAATACTGGGGTAGAGAGATTTGAGGATGGTCGTGGGGTGGGAGGGAGAAAAAAACAGGGGTGGAAAGAAAAGGGTGGAGAAAGCGTAAAAAATTCCAGGATTGTTTAAAAGGCTTTGCCGTGGATTATCATGACAGCATTTTAGAGGCTCAATGGGGTTGACCCCTTTGAATGCCTGTGTATTCGGCCCGAGACACTCGTTGGCTCTAACCAGGACTCTCGCTGACTCTGAAAGTTTGTCTTCTTTCTGCATTTTCCTCCTGTGTCCCGTCCCAGCATTTGTAGTCTTCTCTGTGTGTCTGTCTTTCAAATTTTATATCCCCATTTCCATCTTCCATTGTCACTCTCTCTCTTTCTCCCTGTCTGTGATATAATTTATCCATATTTCACTCCCGTTCTTCCATCCACTTGTCGTTGGGTGAAAAATATCTCCTCACTGGGTGATTTTCTCTCTCTCAGGATAAATCTGTTAAAGTTCCCTCTGCTTTTCAGCCGCTCCTGTCATCAGGATAGTTAACACAACACTGAGGGCCATAAGTCAGAAGCCAAAGGTCAAAGGTCAAGGTGGTCATGAGGCTCTCTTTTTCTGGATTTCTATTTTATTTGACTTTTTTTTCCATGAATACTTCACACATGATTATAGTCAAGACAAATGGTAAGAAGTAAATTATTTTTCATTCCCCGAGTCAAATACTATTTAAGTCTCTCCACATAATACACATACTTCTAATAAATTATAGAAATAAAAAGCCAGTCTGAAGAATACATAAATAGGAAAATGTTGTTATTTTTATTATTATTATTACCTGATTTTGCTGTTTCTGGCTTTTTGTGTCCGTCTCCTGAAACATTCAAAGCTTGGCGGTGCAAGTTTCTTGTACGTCCACCATTAGAAAGTGTTTTTTAATTGATAGAAAAAAATATGTATTTATTGTAATAATAATAATAACAATAAAATAAGTTATCCTATTTCATTATTAGTTATTATTTATACATTTATTATTATTATTAATTACATGATTTTGATGTTTCTGGCTTTTTGATTGTCTCGTGAAATGTAGTAAGTTTAGAAAATGTATTTATTTATTTATTTATTTGCAGTAGTAATTTTAATATTAATAGGAAGTTGTATCTTATATAAAATATCATCTACATATCATATATGTATATATACATCTTATATGCATGTTAAACTGTATTTTTATTGTATTTAGTAGAAACAAATTCTATAATAATCCTCATGGTACAAAAATATATTTGCGCATAATCTAATAAACACGCCACTCTCACAGAGGATGAAACTGTGAATATGTCAGACAAACATCAGAGACAGAGGAATCTGTTATAGAGACCTTAAAGAGAGCAATATGAAGGAGATGGAGGAGACTTCGGCAGGTGCTGCGAACCCTTCACACATTCATCCACATCATTCTGCTTGGCTTGAACTAGAGTCGCTGCAACGAGCAGGTGAGGGGATACAAATTCTAGTGGGAACGAGGGGGACTACAGCTCTGTTGCTTGCATACAAATTTCATCCCCCTACCCCCAAAACACTCACACATGCACACAGACAGACACAAATGGACTAAGGCAACACAAAGACGTAGCCACACTTGAAAGTCTCTTCAGCTCTAGTTAAACAGGACAGAGTGCGAGAGAGAGGAGCACAGCACAGCCCTTTCAGATCGGCCCACTCCTCTCTGTACATGCACAACATTAAGGTCCTCTGGGCTATTTATGACACAAGGAAGCACAAAACTGCCACAATTAATGAGACACAGGGAAAACACCTTATCCCAAGGTGGCTGAAACAGTGCTGGAAGCTTTCCATACAGCATTAAAAGGCTTCCTTATCCTCAAGCTCGTATTTGAGACCCAAAAGAGTTGTGATAATTCAATTAGTCCTTTTTTTCATCCAGCTACGTGAAGTGCACCCCAGATTGTAGAGTGCTTTACCCTACACAAATTAATTGGGCCACCACAACAATCACAACTTTTATAGTAGTATTCAGATTGTTTAGTGCTAGATGTTCTTACGATTTTAGCGTGGCTTGAATGGATGCTTGTAGCGCAGTGTGGTTGCGTGTATTGAGGTGTAGTGTGGGTGAACGTTGCAGTGGAAAAAGACAGAGTGGGAGATTAAAGTGTTTTCTAAATATTAGTCTTTTGGCAATTTGTGCATTGCTAACAGTTTATACATCGATCAAAAGATTAATGGTTTTTGCCTTATAGGGAAGGTAAAAGTAAACCGTTAAACACTGAAATGAGGAACATCCAATCAAAATACGGTAAATTGTAAATCCTGTACATTGAATCTTTAAAGTCAGGATGTAATGGACGTAGCAACAGATTTTTTTGGTCCATCTGGAGGCAGATTAACAAGAGATGTACAGAAAGGGGTGTGGTTTAAGCAGACTAAATGATTGGACAAGTCTGGCATACATCAATTTTTTAAATTAAAAACGTATTTTTTTTTTTTTTTCATTTTTTTTCTTTTTTTTTTGGTTTTAGAACATTGTACAGCACATTGGTCAACTGTGGTTGTTTTTAATTGTGCTTTAGAAATAAATTGAGATTGAGATTGAGAAGTCTGGCATTTTACTGGAAGATTGAGTAAAGACATTTTGACTTAAAATTAAAATGCTTAAAAAAGGGAAACATGCATGAATTAATAATTTCATAATTCTATGATGGCAGCTGTCTGGCTCTGAGATGGCAAATGGGAACATGGTTTGTGTAACATTAGCAACACATTATTAGCTGTTTGATAACACAGTAAAGCCAAAGGCTGATCACAGTAATTACCGTTATGTGTCTGACGTAGAGAGCAATACATAAAACGCATTACCATTCTGATAAATCAATTTGTAGACGAGCCTGTATAATTCGCTCTTCCTCTTCTGAATCGGTTTCTGGTTCAAACATATACGGCTGAATTAAACCAGTATTTCCACTTTGGCATTGTGTAGTGTTTATACAGTAAAGTTGACCGAGTGGATCAGGTAGAGGCGATTTAGTGGAGGCGAGCACTAATTTACATACATTCATGGTTTCGCGTATAGGCTATACTAGATGAAGCAAGGCTGTAGTTACATTCAAGCTATTTTAAGGCATGAAAAAATTATTTTCACAGGAAAGATGTCAAAGATGTGTTTTAAGGGATAAAATTATTGACTGAAGGGGGACTATTATTTGAGCTGTATAGATGTTTTCATAATTTTCATTTTCAACAAAGTTGTAAAATTATATGTAACAGAAAATGTTAGTAAGCTGTTTTTTCCACACTAAAAACGTTAACATGCATATTCTTTGTCTTGTGGGTATACTTCCGAAGAAGTGAGTATTTTAATGTTTATGGATTTGCCCCATTTACTTCTGTTGTAAATGCTTGACTGCAACCTAAAAATTTGCTTATTTTAAAGAAAGCAAGGGACGAGTTGAAATTATTTTTTGATGTTATCAACATTATGCCACAAATGCTTTTGACTGACCTTAACTTGTATTGAACCCACAATATTTCTAGTTTAAATGAAGGAAAATTCCAAACCAAACTTGTTTTTTCTTTAAGTCAGGTGTTTCAACCAAATGCCATACAATTATGCCTCTATTGTTTAATAGGCTCCATTAGAGTTATAAAAGTTGCTTTTGGTATCTAACAATCTCCAAAATTTGCATCTATTCCTATTTGTGAACCTTATGTAACCATGTGTTTTGGAAAATCAGGAACAAGAATGCATCAAATGAATAAACCAACAGCTCTGGGATAAAATCTCTAATCTATGTGGCATTAAGATGTCTGCCTTAGAGTAATTGTTTCTGTATTGAGCACACATGCTAAAAACACAAGCACTTTAGTGACTTACCATGGATTTGGCACATTATCCTGCACAGCTCAATTCATTCCAGAACTACTTATCCTGGCTTCAAAGGGACGCCTATAGAACACACAGGTTACTAGTGTAGGCTGGTGTTTATGTAAACACAGAGAACCTCAAATGACTCAATAAGCAGTGCGACCCACTGACGCATGATAGGCCCGACTAACCTTGGGAACTGGATTAGACGTACAAACAGAGCAGAACTTTGCTTGTAAAGAAAAACAGTGCAGGGGGGTTATTAGAAAATATGTAATCTTGCAAGGTGCAGTGAGAGTACAAAGACATTTTAGGTTAATTATTATTTCATTTTTTTTTTTTTTTTAGTAAAAGAGGTTCCCCAGCACACTCTCAGAAAAAAAGCTATAGCTGTGACTATAGGGCGGCACCCTTTCAAAAGGTAGGCTACCTAAAAATGTCACATATTAGAAGATTTTGAAAGGTCACTGTCCCAGTGACAGCTATTGTACCTTTTTTTTCTGAGAGTGCATGTAAAACTTGATGCCAGTTTCCTAAGATTATTTATCATATGATTGGCAAACTTTTGTCTTAGTCAATCAATTTTTCAGTTTAGACAACTGCAGAGATTACATAATTTTTGTGTGCATGATGATGGTCTGAGACTTTATTTTTTGCTTATTTAAAAAATGTAGGATGCACCAACATTACAATTCTGGCTGACACCTCTAAGCCAATAATTATTGTATTTTGTTATGGCTTTTAACTGATAAATATTCAATATTAAAATTCTGTCATAAGTAGCCTAAGGGCCTGTTCACATAGCTATCGCGTCTTTTGCGCGCGCAAGTTCGTTATTTCAAATGTAGGCGCGCGGTATGCGCGCTCATAATGGAAGCGACGTCCGCGCCGCATCGAGATAAAAACATCTCAACTTTTCAGAATGCCGCAAGCGCACCGTAGGTCACGTGACAACACACACATGCGCGCGCACAAATCAGTTGTATTTAATGCTAC
Organism: Scardinius erythrophthalmus; assembly: GCF_964197995.2. Lineage (NCBI taxonomy): Eukaryota > Metazoa > Chordata > Actinopteri > Cypriniformes > Leuciscidae > Scardinius > Scardinius erythrophthalmus. Next base: position 34,917,027 of record NC_138231.1, on the reverse strand, counting down.
AAGTGAATTTCATGCATTTTAAGTAAGGAATAGGCTTATTGACAACGGGCTGTTGAATTATTAGAAAAATGCACACATGTGACCGTTACATTTTTCCATAATTCAGCGGCCCAGAGAGTCCATTTTTCCACATATACTGTAGGCTACTACGATTACCACACCTCAAATCATTGTTCAGATGATGTATTTTAAGACATTTGTCAGATTTTTGTCCTTAAAACGCTCTTGTGTGTAGGACTAATTTCAGATTTATCTAATCCCAAGCCTCTGTTGCTAGTTGCAACGCTTTCTCACAACCAATTCACGATCTCACGAGTGATTAAAAGGTGGCTAATTCGTACGAATTCGTACATTTTTCTGCACGTGATGTTTAGGTTTAGGGGCGGGGTCAGGCGTAGGTCATTCCTGTGAATTCATACGAATTGGGCACGTCCTAAAATATGTACGATTTAGCAAAAATCTTACTAATTCGTAAGAGTGAGGTCATATGAATTTGTACGAATTAGCCACCTAGTAGGAATTTGTACGAGAGAGAGAGAGAGAGAATGAATTACCTGAGTCAGTGCATCTCTCAGCAACAGTGTTCGGCAGTAACATCTCTAATAACATAATTACGCAACTGTAAGTTTATCTACTCCAAGAACAGTGCCTTTATTACATCGCTAGTGAGAAATGGCATGTAGCTTTTAAGTTGTTAAAATATTTTACTGATTAGATCTTCAGAGCAGCCTGACAACACGTTTCTGTGCCAGTGTGTGTGCATTTGAAAGAGCGGGAGAAAGAGAATGTGCTGTCCATACATAACATAATGTAATTTTGTGGCAAAAAAACCCATGAAAATAATTAGTTGTTTTTATCATGTAATATTTATTTGTTTGGTCAGTGTCGTTGTGGGGTTTGGTTCTTTTTCTGTTGTAGTCTGTAAAGACCTTCACTGAAATCATTTGGCGAAGTGATATGGAACTGTAATGCGGTCAAGACCTGCCTGGAACTACTTTAGCCATGTGTTTCTCTGAAAATAATTGCACACCTTAGAACTTTTGTCAACCAATCATATTCAAGCATTCAACAGCCCCGTAGTATAATGTACATTATGAAGATAAGATTTGCCCAAGATTACATTTAACATTTTAAATGTTATTAAATATTAAAAACACTAAAGTATTTGTTTTGCATGTACAGTGGCTGGAATAGAGTTTTTTCAAAGCACATTTTAAAAAGATTGAGGGGTTTTGATGGTGCTGGCAATACAAATTTTGCATTTTGCAACATTATAACAGTGCCAAAAATAACACAAACAAGCAAGAAAGTAATGACAATCAGAGACTGACAAACCGAAATGATGCCCCTAACTTTGACCAAATAGGCTCTGAATGGCCTGATCTCAATTTATGGCAATATCATGACATGGATTCTCTCTACTCTCAAACTAATCTCTGAAAATCATCCTCATCACTAACACAGTAAGAGAACAGCAGATTATATCAGAAAATGGCAGCATAAACTCATTTATAACATGTGTGCCCTGTTCATCCAGAAAGAAAGTGATGGGGGAAAGAGTGTGTGAGAGAGGGAAGGGTTGACGGTAGTCATTAAAGTCAACTAGTGTTCCCTATAGTAAGAGGGCAATCTTGGAAGAGTGGTGTGTATTTGTGAGTGTAAAAATGCGTAACAATGTGCGGTAATGAGCCATGATAAACATTACTGTAATTGACAGAAAAACACCACTTTTACACTCAAGCCAATCAATAAATTGTGCATCTGCTCTCAAGAGAGTGAACAGAGGAACCCCTCATCAGAATAGGGAACACAAATGAACATCAGTGTCTTCTGAATCTGTTCTGCTAACTTTCTATATTTTTTTTCTTCTGACAATAGAAGGACTGTCCTTCCTATCTTTTCGTGTGGTATTGTGAGCTTACACTGTTCTGTTATTCATTTTTGCATTTTATATGTATGCATTTATGTAATGATTATTATTGAATTTATTAAACTAAACTAAACTAAACTAAAAAAAGTTGTGTTATACAGAGATATTAACAGGATCAATTATCTACAATAGTTAGGATGTAATTTCCATGTGAACGCATCAGTGTAACTTAACTTAAAACTTAAACTCCAGAAAAGACCATGAAAAACATAATTTCATAACAATACCAATGAATGTGCTAATGAATGAGATGAAATGTCATTTTTAAGAGTTGATGTAAACTGAATTGGTAATTTAATTGATTAAACTTTCAAACAGTAAACATATAATATGTTAAAAAACTGTTAATGTCTTGCAATATTCTGATATCATTCATTTTTATAATTCCTATAATTATATTCTTTCAGGTGCATGACAAACGGGAAACAAATTTGAGACATTTTTAATAATTGATTCTAAATTGCATCATATAAATAAATGATTTTGACTAAGATTTAAGATATAGCCTACATGAAGTCACTGCATAAAAAAGGATTTCAACTATTTGACTGATGAAAATAACATTCTCAAAGTTGCAATTACTTAAAATCTATATCTTAAATGCGAATTTGTTTACATTTACATTGGAATTCAATTGGAAAAACATGGACAAAATGTGATGTATTATAATGTGGCCCTATTTATATCGGACCAGTAAAGGTCTAGTATACATCCCACGTACATATTTTAAAAGAGTGTCTTGGATCTAACTCTGCAGATCTCAATGGCCCTTTGAGTGAGGCCTTTATACATATTTACAAGATTTTATTTCAGCATGTCAAGCGAAACGCAATCGGCATAAGGGCTATTTGATCCTGCGTCTCGCCCATTGTGGTTTAGTCATGAATATTTGTCTAGTCGTTCGGAAAGAACTGTTGGCTATTAGGAAGAGTTGTGCGCTCTAATAAGGTGATGAGAGAGAGGATTTTTTTAATGAGGTTAGTGGAGGTTCTGTGGGTAACGTTGAGTTCAGCATCGCCGAATCTGTCGGCATTTATCTTGTTTTTCTGGCCTCTCCTAATTGCGCGTTGTTTACGAGGCCTCTCTTTCAGTCTCACTCATTCTTTGTGTGTTTATTGAAAGATAAACTCTCTTAATAAATATACCCTGTCGTTTAGTCGCGAAGAAAAACGTTGGGAATAAGCAACAGTTGCAGATTGCTGTAGAAATTCCTATGTGTGTGGCTCCGACTCCTTTTCATAAAAATCGTATCCGTCATTAAGACATAAATTAGATTTTGACACACACAGGCAATTGAATTTAAGCCCCCCACTCAGCCCCCCAAACGATGAAATGAAGAGCAGGCCCTGCAGCTGCTATTCAGATGAAGGAGATAATTGGCAATGAAAAGTCACTGCGCCGCATTATGTTGTCTGCGGGATCATTGTTCATTTTCCCCTTGCTATTGAAGACTATATTGAAAACCCGAGTGTTTCTTTTCAGTTTTCAGTATTCACCGTGTGTTGCTTGGTTACTGGGAATGGGGGGAATCACCCACTGTATCAGTCGGGATGGGCCGCAGGCTGGCCCCTTGCGCCACAATGCAACTTTTGTGAGGAGGCGTTGACACAAATTAATGACACTTATGCAATACGGCAGTTATGGACCGCTTATAGTCCAATATTGCACGGTACTGAAGGTGAGAGCTTTTGGCATAATACGCTGACAACGGTGTTCATTTTCAATATCACATTATAGAGACAGCCACATATTTGATGTAGGCCTGAATGTAATTTTTTTTATTTTATATATATATATATATATATATATATATATATATATATATATATATATATATATATATATATATATATATATATATATATTTGCAAGCAGTTTCTCCCAGTAACTGCACATTAACATAATTGCACTGTGATCCTTGAATTGAAATCCATTTAAAATTCAAGGTACAACAGGTCTGGTTTAAGGTGTCAATGAAAATGTGTTTCATCTGGACCCAAATAGGCCATATGAAGAAAACAAAAAAACAACAACAAAAAAAAACAACAACATTTTAATCAATATTGATCAAACAACAGGTTGAGTAATGGAATATTAAAGAATTTTGGAACACAAGTTCAGCAGGCTCTGTCTTTTTTCCCGAGTTTATTTAAATGATTTTGCCATTCGCAATGCCTCACGTTTTATAACAACTTCTTTATTATTCATACAGAACTTTATAGCTATTAGTTCATGAGTATTTTACAAAATAAACTCCATAATTTGGACCCACAAATCCATCCACCCCCTCTTATGCCAAATAATTTGTAGATGTATTACAGGTGTTTATGGTGTATAGTTTTTTATAAGAAAATAAGAGAAAATTACATCCAAGGGGGTTAATTATTATTATTATTAATATTATTATTATTATTTTACCCTATAGACGGCCTTTGCTGTAGCATCGAAAACATAAGGGGCAATATCTTTGATGAAAAAATAGGCTATAATACTGAAAAGCCAAAGCCAAAAATGTCGTTCTTCAAATGATTTGACAATATAAAGATCACAGATGCAGCACCTTTTAGTTTTATGAACAACATTTTTATTTTATTGTTTTGCTTTTATTTTCTTCTTAGATGTTCTAGACAATGTCATATGACTTGGTTAGTGCCAAACACGATATGGTAGCGTATTCTTTACAGAAGACGGATCAAAAATGACACGAGGACAATACGGGTATTGATCATTTATTTTACTCTGCAGGCTACTTAATGAACACTGCAATATAAAGCCAGTACCCAGGCTTCAAATAGGCCCAACTAGCCAACACTATAAAGTAGGCAACAACTGAAAAAAAAAATGTTTTTTGATACAGAAAAACACTGATAAGATTTTTTCTGCAATTTTAACGTCATTCAGCCACTCTTTTCTCTTTGAAAATAGCTCTTTGCTACGCATTTGTTAGGCTCTCTGTCTTAACCCAAGCAGACAAAGATGTATTCCTATCACCCCGAGCAGAATGAAAGGAATCAAAGGATTTTTTCCTTAAATGGGCTAATTTTCCCCTTGAATTATGAAAGTAATGGCTAGGTAACACTCTGTGCACAGTACCCGACAGCTTAAGTCTTAAATCCTTCCACGTGGCCCGGCTAGTCGTGGCAATTAGAGCTCATTACAGACTCATAAAGGCTCTCATTTGTGGGATTACTTAATAGACAATGAAATTTTCGTGAAGAATTATGGAAAGAAAGAAAAATAATAATAATATTGTAGACTGGACGGTATGATGGGCGCACGCCGCGAATCATTCCGCATGGCTTGTCATTCATCATTCATTCTCTCTGTCTCTCTCTCTCTCCCTCTTCTCTCATGTCTCATACGCCGTTTCCACCATTACACCAATTACAGCCAGAATGACAGATGTGTTTGTTTTTTCGCCTCTCCAATTCAGCCCATTTAAAGTCATATTCTACCTCGTTTAAGAAGGAGAGTTGCCGCTGATTTCAGCAATTAAATGCCCATGAAAGCAAAGCACCCAGCCTCCTCTTGGTGATATTAGCGCTAAATGCTGACATGAAATCGTCATTACAGCGCTTGAACTTTGCCCTCAATCATCATTAGTAGACTTTCAGTTTTAACATAACATCCATAAAAGCCGGCCCGAATGAGAGCTGATTTTACTGTGTTTTGCATGTTATTGAAAAGCTCAGGTGTCAGGCCTGTAATTGAGTGTGCGCAGAGATAATTGTAGCCTACATGCACAAGAGCTCATATAGATTGACAGCATTGCTTTCACTGTAAGATTTGACGAGGGTAAGTCTCTCCTGCAAGAAGTTGAAGGTAGAGTAAAACCAGACCTACCGTTTTGGCGAGACTTAACCTCGTCAGAGCTCGCTCGCGCGCGCAGCGTCTGGAGGTAAAAGGCGTTCGCGCGCAGATGAAAGTGGAAGTTTAACCCGCCGCTGACCCGTCGAGAGATCAAACCTGCTAATTATTGTCACAAGATGAGGGATTAGCGCATTTCTGAAATAGCTGGCTGTTTATCCACTCCAAAAACCTCTACAATAAACGCTTTCTAATTGAATCCTAATCGCTATCAAATTGCAAATGCCCAGACTCCACTGAGAATCATAAATCTTTAATTGCCGGCCCGAATCTTTCCAAACAGACTTGAACCAATAAGATTATTACTGCATTTGATGTACATTTTATTGGAAAATTCAGTTTGTTTATTAGATTCAAATCCCAGAAGTTCATTATTAGCCTATAGTTATTCGCTACTATAAACTTTCCTTTTGTTTATAATTTCTCAAATAAATACAATTAAATAAAGGATCTGTTTTGCGAATTTGTGTAGCCTTTTGTTGGTTTGTTTTAAAGATAGAAATCCGTCGATACATCATCTATTCTATTGCGTTGTCTATGAAGTTTAAGGTTAGGTCAAGTTAGTGATAAAACAGTAGCCATTTCAAGAGATTATAAGCCCATATCACAGTAGAAAGAGGAAAGATTGGTAACTTCTTGATCCCTTGTGTTATTTATTTGTATAATTTGACAACTGAGGTGTAATTCCCCATTTGAATTGGACACATACAGACAATGTATAGCTCAGCTTGTGAGGAATTTAGGCCTCTCTTCATCATCATCTGTAAATCAAAATATGAATCTATTAGACCGGGAGTATAATGGAATAATTGTTGATATGTACTCGCCAAAGCTGTTGTGCCACCTTGTGAGCTAACAAGACTGTATGGGCAAAGATTTGATTGGAGGCTCGCCTGGGCATCACGTGTCTCGGGACACCAGAGGTACTAAAGCCCCTAGGCCGTGCAGCGCACGTGGGTGACGTTAGGGCCGGCCCTCTCCGGGGTCCCTTTTGTTGAACTACCAAACATAAGCCAGCTCCCGAGGGCTTTAGAACAGTGTTAAGACCACTGTGTACTGCGCAAGTCCTTGGAGCAACGCCATCAGTGTTGTATATCACTGACACCATCAGCATCTCACGCAGACAGGAGCAATCATGTCGAGGTCTTTCTACGTAGACTCTTTGATTATCAAGGATCCCGCGCGCCCGGCTCTAAGGGAGCACACGGGGCAGGACTTTCTCATTCCCATTGGCATGCACTCTCCCGGCGTGATGAGCGTCACTGCGCCCGTTTGCCCGTCCCGGAAGACCGGCAACTTCTGTGTCTGTCCGCTGTGCGTAACTTCGCATATCCACTCTCCCCGCGGCGGAATCCCACTCCTGAAAGGACAGGGCTTCTCTGCCGGTGATGCGGCTTTCTGTCATAGGGTAGCACACCAACAGAGCTCCGCGTTAGCGCACCCGGGACACGGACACGCGCCTGTCTGCACGCCCACAAGCTACAGCGTCACTGACCCTCGGAGGTATCACTGCCTGTCTCTAGGTGAGTGGGTGCACGCGCATGCTACTACACCTGTTACCTATGCGCTCGACTATTTGACATAATATATTGAATGCAAAAGTCTTTACGCATGTTACTTTTTTGTTTTGTTTTACTTTTTATTTACTTGATCTTTTAACCATATATGAACTAATGAATCTTCAGTTTGAGCACATTTACATCTCAAATAAACAAACTGGCGTGTTAACGGCATTAAATGAATTATTTTGCAAAGTTAATAGGCATTGACGTGATTTTAATATTTTTGTGTGCTTTTTTCCCTATAGGTGCGTCTGACAACAGCCACATACAGAACGGCAAACGGATGCGCACAGCCTTCACCAGCACTCAGCTGCTTGAGTTGGAGCGCGAATTCTCATCCAACATGTACCTCTCCCGCTTACGCAGGATCGAAATAGCAACATATCTAAATCTGTCAGAGAAACAGGTGAAAATATGGTTCCAGAACCGCCGCGTTAAACACAAGAAAGAAGGCAAAGGCACGCCACGGAGCGCGCATGCAGGATGCAAATGCTCGGGGAGCCACTCACACTATCCGCGCTCAGAAGACGAAGAATCCCTGTCACCTGTGTCGGCCACAGAGGAGAAGGAGACTTCACCTACCTAGAAGCGTCACGAACATCACAGACTTAAGTTTGGTACCTTATGACACATTAAAAAGTATACGGATCCGTTGAAACTACTGAATTTATAGGACACTGTCTTCCGTCGTTCAATAGCCCAAAGTGTATGGAGATTTAGCACTGCCAATTCCTTCCTCTTCCCTCTCAAAATATTGTTTTACCCTGACACTCAAGTCAGCTATGTCTTATCTATACGACAAACTGTGAAATAATAGTTGTTATGCAAGTGATGCAAGTCAATAACTTTTTTACAGTTTGTTAAGTGAAAACGTTCTTGAAACGACCACTGGTTTCTGTCATCCCTGTTCTTTTTAAGGACACATGTTAGACAAATGGAGAAGATACTGTAAAAGACTCCCTACGTGATATTGTAAATATGCAGACTGTCCAATCTGTCCTAGACTACTGAGAAGCTGTGATTTTCTTTTTCCCACCTGGATTTTATGTGCCTATTAAAAAATGTGTATATTTGTATTTATTTAAATAAATCACTCCTGAAACTACGAATCAGTTCTGAGATGTATTATTTGTCCTATTGGAAGACACCTGTTTAAATATGACAGGAATTCAAACCATCATAAACCTTCTAATGAAATACAAATATTACGTGCACATTTATTTATAATTAAATGCATATATTTAACTATATAGCCTATAGTTTATCATATCCATATTGAATTACGACCAGGATGTAAAAAGTTGTGTTGGGAAAAAGAGAGCCAGAGAAAATTTGGTTTGATGCGAACCGTATTTTTAGCCTATAACTCACAAAACTCCGTTCAACCCTCATCCATTTATATTCGACATGAATAGAACTTTGAGGGACAAATATTGCAATACGTGAAGTTCTGCATTTGTATTTCTCTCATAGTGTAAAAACAAATGTCAGATAAAAGCATTTGTTTTTATTAATAATAGGCTACACTGCAAAGCCTTCTGGCCCCAAGGGAAACTATTTCTTTAAAAGCCTCCTGAAGTAAATTCATGTATGTGAAACTCATTTAAGTCTATAGATACAGTATATGATCTGATTTTAAAATTGTATCACCAAATTACAGTATGTTGTTGTTTTTTGATGTTCAGATCTTTCACTTCAACTGCACGGGCTCACTTGGTCTTTAAGTACCATTTAAACATTATATGAGATATATTTTCACTTAATTTCCACTGTTCTCCTCATATATTCCCTCCTATAGTGCACAGGCCACAAAAGGCCTATAGCAGAGACTTTCTATCTCACGAGCCAGGTGATAGTCAATTATACGCCGACCCTATTCTGTGTGCGCTTTTCAAGAGACGGTTGTCCCCCTGTTAAATTAATCCGAAAGGAGTTTAATTGCAGTTTTTGTCCCACGTTGGTTGCTTATGTAGCAATTCCTTCAATACGAACGAGGGGGAAAAAAGCTACGCAGGGCTGGCCAAAGGCTTTGACAGGTTAGATTGTCCTGCCAGGAACTCGCATTTAGCCGGCGGACCCCCGACGGCGGCGAGCTCAAGGCCTTTCACGAGACGTCTACAGGGTTCCTCCGCGCGCGAGAAAACGATTTAGTCACTGTTTCATTAGGCACTATTTGAACCTTTCAACTTGGGCCAAATTGAGGGGGCATTCTGAAAATTGAGGGATTACGTAGGAGGGGTGATAGGAAATTAGCGAACGCTTAATTTAACTCGTGTTCCGTCAGAGTTTGGGATACATTCCTAATTGAGAGGGGAAGCAGGTGAAATTTTGGTCCCACGCAGGTCCTTTCAGAGTGGGGATAAATGGCCTCCATTCACGTCTCGCTTCGCGATCATATATTATCGAGGGAAGGCACCTAATGAATATATATTGAATTTCTTATTAATCGAATTATACCCTTGCAGGTGTGTGAGAGAGAAAGACCTCCCGACAAAAGAGTCTTCAGCTGTTTCAGGACTGACTCTCGTTTTTCAGACGTGACACGGTTGACCCCAGATTCGTCACTTCTCTAATTTCCTAAGTTTTGAGTTTGGATTTTTGATAACTTTTACTTTACTTCATATTTAACGGATATTAAAGGTCCCGTATTATGCCCCTTTTCACAAGATGTAAAATAAGTCTCTGATGTCCCCAGAGTGTGTATGTGAAGTTTCAGCTCAAAATACCCAACAGATAATTTTTTACAGCATTTTTAAATTGTCATTTTTTGGGGCTCAGAAAAACGCGCTGTTTTAGTGTGTGCCCTTTAAATGCAAATAAGCTGCTGCTGGACGACCCAGGGGGCGGAGCTTCATGAGCTTGCGCTCAGTCTCTCAGGACAATTTCATCTCACGGAATGATGATAATATCAGAAACTCTCAGTAACGGTGTTCAGTTCGAGTCGGACAATAATGCCTACAGAGTCAGAGTGCTATAGAGATGGAACAGGTATAGTTTAGTAGTTTAATTACGGTTATTATAACGTATTTGTCATCTGCTTGTATGTATCCATTATTTAATAGCCTACAAGTCTGCTGTTTCGGACCAGGTCCGAATGATGATCAAACATATACTGATGAGTTTAATAAAGTTTATTGTACATCACACAAAAGATGAAGCGTCAGTTTTACTTCAGAAAATCACTGTAAGAGCTGAGTAACACAGTAAGTTATTAGAAGTGCGCAAGTAGGCCTACATAAACGAATTTCGGTAGAGTTGAGGGAGCATTCCTGTGGGCGGAGGTTAGTCAAAAAACTGTTCTACTGACATCATTAAAGAAGGAAGTAGAGGGATGTAGTCCAAACGGGCCGTTCGATGTAGGCGACTTCTGTTAAATAAAATATCTGGCTTGGCATTGAACTTTGAGCTTTATAATTTTACAGATATTATTTATGCTCTAACAACAACATTACACACTAACTAAAGTTTGAAACATGGGATCACGAAGAACGGGACCTTTAAAACTTAATTTATTAGGTCACTTATTGGCAGTTACTTTGTTTTGCAAGCTGAATAAACTTGTTTTAAGCTATTTTGGGATGTGAGGCAAGGTGCAAGCTTTCATTTGGTGTTATGGCATGTAATATCACTTGTATGGTACCATATTTGTACCATATTTGAGAATCCGATGCTTAAAATCAAATATAAAATGGAAACAAAGTACAGCTCAGCTTTTAAAAGATTACGCTCTGTCGCAAAATGGCCAATTATACGCATGACAAAGAGCAATTAATAGAATCCCCTTTTAAGCGCTTGCAGCTGCTTTCGCCTTGAGAGAAGTGGGGCACTCGGGCAATGAATGCCTCCAAAACCGGGGTTGTCGCTTCTTTAATAGTTTAAACTACAAAGTACAATGATGAAAAACGTGGTTGATGTGACACTCTCGTCGAGTTTTTCACCATCGTTTGAACTTGAGGACATCGTTTGGGCTTCTCTGAGTTTCCGTCCGAAAGCGATTGTTTCAAAGATGTTGGAACTGCGAATTCTAGACACGTGTCCCATCAGTGCTGTCCATGGTAACTTAATTTAGTGGGAACTCGGTCATCACACAATATGTCCCGAGCGCTTTTGTCGCGCTCTCTAGAATGGGTCCTTTCTGAGACGTGTCAGCTCCTCTTTAATGCGTCCCATTGTTGCGCCTCTGAGCGTGCCCACTATATTATCAAGTGTGCTTAGTGGCTTTGCTGGATTAGAATGTATAGCCGTTGTAAAAAGAGGTCAGCTTTGAATGAGATAATATAGGCCATTATAAGAATATAGAATATTATTCATTACTTTGGACAACTTATTCAGGTGGAAATAAGGGGATATTGGGGATCAGGGTCAGATAGATAGATAGATAGATAGATAGATAGATAGATAGATAGATAGATAGATAGATAGATAGATAGATAGATAGATAGATAGATAGATAGATAGATAGATAGATAGATAGATAGATAGATAGATAGATAGATAGATAGATAGATAGATAGATAGATGGATAGGAAGATGGATAGATAGAAAGATGAATAGATATATAGAAAGATGGATGGATGGATGGATAGATAGAAAGATGAATAGATATATAGAAAGATGGATGGATGGACGGATGGATGGACGGACGGACGGACGGACGGACGGACGGACGGACGGACGAGTAATTTAGTTAGAATCAACTGAACTGCAAGTATAGGCTATTCTGGATATAAGCAAGCTGTCTTGACTATGAACTGTTTATAATAGGCAGAGAGATAAAAAACCCACATGCTCTTTGCTTTACAGCCGTGTGGGGAACAGGTGGCATTTCCATTTCAAGATCTCAAGTACACGGTCTATAGGTATGTGTTCACACGTGATGTATTTAATTTTTGGAGTATACATTAATAAAATGTCTTAAGCTTCCTCTCTGATGTTCTTTATTTGTTGATTATATTGAAGTTGGAAAGCAGGCTTGAGGTCTATGAGAAACATATCAATGCTTATCATCGTAATCAATTGTATGTTGTTCTTTAAGCAATTCACAAGCTCATACCAAACAGATGGAGTAAGAGTATGCGTATTTGGTGTGTTGTCCGAAGAGAGGGTTCCGAGCTCGGAATTTGGCCTGAACCCAGAGTGCCCACCCCCATCCCAGGCTGGGATAGGAATAGTTAGGAGTGAGGAGATGGGGTGGTGGAGGGATGCTGGAAAACCGTTGTGGGACAGAGGTAAGTCTGCTGTATATATACCTCCTGTCGCACTAATTGAGTTGATTAACTGAACGTGCTCCTCCCGAAACTTTGCTGGTAAAACATGTATTGTGATTCTTTGAACGTTTACATTTTAGGAAATTATTTCTGCGAGGACAACAAGAGGAGCCAGACCGAATAAACAGCCTCAGCTTCTGGAACTGGAGAAAGAGTTTCTATTCAACAAGTTGGCCCTATAGCCTCATTTTACAGCCTTAAAGGCATTCTGGCTGTAACACTAAACCTGACTGAACAAGATTTCAAAATGTGGATTCAGAACAGGTGGTCATCAAAAGACAATGCAGAGGAACAGAGAAACAGGTTTGATAAGTCAAGAACAAGACTGCAAGGTCAAAAATATGACTTTAATTTCAATCTGATTTTTATATTAAAAAGCATTCAAACATCAAAATTATTTATATTTGCCAAATAATCAGTATATACTTAACTTCCTGAAAAAAGAGGCCCAATGGAAGGGAACTGTAGGGACATTGCATAAAGATGTGAAGTTGTTGATCACAGATTATGCTAAAAGCTAGTGGCCATGTGCAACAAAAGGCTGTTGAATTTTATGGCTGTAAGAAGTTTTGTTGATTTGTCAAAATGTTATCTATGGTTATGTTGGTAGGCTACATGCAACAAAAAAACTCCAAAAGAAACCATAAATTCAACTTCCTCGATAGAAAGGTTGCAGTTACAAGCGTTTTTCAGTTATAGCGCCCATTATGGGCGGAAGTTGACGAATTTTGGTGCTTGTCCTCGGAACCATTGTCCTGTTGACAATGCAAACCAAGATTAGTGCAGATTGGTCTTTGCAGACAAACAGCTATTACTCTGCAATTCTTGCCTGGCATCCTTTTGAAACCAGCAGGATTGAAGATTTGGAATAGACCGGAGACTTTTAGGAAAGAAAATCACAAGTTTTTGAAAATCTGGACAAAACGAGGGTTATTATTAGGGACACATTTTAACAGATTATATATGCAGAATATATGGCAATATGGAGTTTCATCACCCAATAATTCTGCCATAGGCTACAGATAAAAAAAAAAAAAAAAAAAAAAAAAATATATATATATATATATATATATATATATATATATATATATATATATATATATATATATATATAATGAAATTATTGTTTCACTTTTGCTTGAAAATTTCGGATTTCAGGGCATCCTAGGAAAAGCATGTTCTTAAGGTATTTCTTCCTGGGCTAAACGCCTGTGCTGACTCGGTTTTCTGCGTCCAAGGTCAGCCTTTATTCATTTTAAAGTATTTCCTCCGCGCAGAGCAGTACCGCCTCCGCCTCGGCCACACGCTCACACGCCCACAAATATATAGCCGATATAAAGAAAAAAAGCTGCGAGCTTCAGCACGCTGGACAGCGCGTGTGTGAAAACAGCGCGACAGACCGAGCCCGGTGACAACTGACCATTCAAGGAGTCTGGCTCCATATCAGCACCATCTACTGCTCACCGGAACTGAAATCTGTTTGAACCAATGCACAGAAAACAATAAGTGACAGATTTAGAGTCCGAGTCCAGAATTCTCTTTTTTTAAAATCATAAAAATGATCAAATTAATCTCTCTAAAGCTTACTATAACATCCAACGAACTTCTTAAAAACAAAGTTATGTTCTTCATAATATAAATACACAGATACATCCTATTCAAATATAAATGCAAAAAAAAAAAAAAAAAAAAATCTGTGCATATTTTCACAGTTTGCAAATTTGCCTTAAAAGTTGACATTGAACCGAATTGTCTAAATTATTTGCATCTGTGTTAAGTCAGTTGAGAACGCTATAGTAGAAAGTACAACTAAAACGTTATTAGTCTACTCTTTTCCTCCATCTCTTTACTGTGAACACCATGAAGCATTGTCATTCTCTCTCTCTCTCTCTCTCTCTCTCTCTCTCTCTCTCTCTCTCTCTCTCTCTGCAAACAATATAGGCCTACAGTAGGCTATGTATGTAAAAATGTCAAACCTCAAATCTTTGCCGTTATTGCGCCCTTTCTTCATAAGTAGTTATTATGCTAATATGGTTGAAGCCATTCGTTTTGATGTGGTTTGTTATTCGATTCAATTTGATTACTCCCAGAGGGCTTTAATTCGCTCTCTTTCTCTCGCTCTTACTGAATTGAACAAACGACAGGAGAGAGATGGATGTAAGGCTATCCCACCGATGGACATCTACGCCACCATGTGGTTATATCTCTGCAGATAGACTAGGCTTTAAAAAAAACTCAACACGTCGCATTTCTTCTCTCAGAAATTAAAGGTTAAAAACTCAGCTCTACCGAAACCTCTGAAATTACTCTCTCTGTATGCGCATATGTATGAAACGATTTATTCATCTTGGCGTCAGACCTACTGTGAGGAGGTGGACTGAATTGCTGGTGTCCCGTGGCTGAGACAGATTCTCCCTCCCGCTCACGCATTCGTCCCATACTGGACATTCTTCTATCTAAACCTGAATCGAGGATTTCCGACCAGCAGTCTCGTTATCGCTGAATGGAATATGTAATGTTATCTTGGATTTTCTCTGTTGTTAATGAGTCCTGTGGTATTGTCATGGTTTTGTAGTTTTGGAACTCATTTATTAAATAAAAATTACAATTTGCATTAAACATTATTATCAAATAAAAATTACAGCACAATCTGAAAACTTTTCAGGCCACTTTTGAGATCATATTCAGTCATTTATAAACTTTTCATTATCACATAGCTTACCTCTCTATAGGTGCATGTCTGCTTAAGCTCGTTGATTAATACCTTTAATGCAGATATCTTAAGTAAACAATGCGTAATTGCGCGTATTTGTTGGCAATATTTTGCTCACTTCAGTGCATTCAAACGATTCGCACTAAAAAAGCCGATCAAAGTATCCCGCGCGCTATTTCTAAAGGCTTCAGTTTTAGTCTCAGAGATTAGAGTCTTTTGTTTCCAGAACAAGGGACTCTGTTCTTTTGTGCGGCCGGGCGACACGAACATGTGGAAATAATTGTGCAGAGCAACTGGAGATGTGTGTTTCTCTGCGAGGGTGAGCTGCAAGGCTTCGGGCTCCTCTGGACCGGCTGCAGGAAGAACGGAGAGGGCTAGAGGGGGGCCAAGCCTGCCCCGGGGCGTCACTCACCACATACCGGGTCCGGGTCAGTCATCTGCACAGAGAGCTGCGAACCACCGAGTGCAAGGGGACATGTTGAGTACCAAATCATAATGAGCCATTATTTGCAGCCTGCTATGTCTTAAAGAAAAGCTGAAGGGCAAAAAACAAGAGATGCATTGGTGGCATTTTAGTTTTTAAGGGAATTTTACACATTCGAATACAAACGAACCCTATATAAAGTTCAGATTTCATGAGTAGTATGTCTTAGATGCGGTTTATTTAAAAAAAAAAAGTAGGCTAATAAGTGAGAGCGAGTGAGAGACCGAGAATGACTGCTTTTGTTTCTTATGTTAGAGCGCCCCCTTGGATGCGTCAGCACGTGCCAATGACGGTCCCACAATTTAGTGATTTCTCTCTGCTGAATGTCCCATTTCGCAACAACACTGCACTCGTCACAAAAATAACCTATAGTGAACCACCACTCCGAGAATCCCATTTGGTCAATATAAAATGAGAAATAAAAATAAAAAAGTCGCAGAAATGACAGAACAACCGCAAATGAAAGTCAGCTTAAATCAACATGAATAAAAGAAAGTGCAAATAGCTGCAGCAGCAACCACCACTGAAAAGCGCAAGCATCTAAAAGCTAAATATGAAGAATGAAGCGTGATGACAAGGTTAATCGAGTTACTGAATGTAATTGGGCATTCCCAATTCTTTGATTTCTTTCCTACCTAAGCCTCTATAAAAACACTTTTAATGGGTCACTTGACTGCATTGTCCCCCCCAAAAAAGATCCCTTTATTCCAAAAGGGCCCCCTCTTAGACTTACAAAAAACATATGGTGCTTTTCTTCCCTGCTCAACTTCTTTTCATGCACCTCCTTCAGAACTGCAGAGCACGGAGTAATCTGACTCCTCTTCGGAGCTGCAGTGTGAAAACACGGACTCTTATTTTGAAGGGACGCCCTAGGGCAGCGGGAGAGAGGAGGGGCCGTTTCCTGAGAGTTATTTACTTTGAGCCAGATGATTAGTTCTCTGGGAAGGATGGACTGTAACATTGAATCAATTACAGGTTGCTCTTGCAGAGGCGCATTTGTGTGAGTGGCCGTGGTGCAGGACGGAGGAGCACAGCACAAGGGAGAGGATTACTACTGCTTTACAACTGAGGACCCTTGGGCTGATTAGAGTATTTTACAAGAGCTTTGCCATTCATTTTGGCTGTTCTTTTTTATCAAAGGGAACAACCAAAAGGGATTAAAAAGGTATTGTATGTTTCAATTAGTTTAATTAGTTTCTTTTGCATTTTCTTTCATGCAAAGTTTCCACCAGACGTTCAAAAACCTTTGAGCACAATTGCACTTACTCAGGATTAGACTAATTAAAGCTGTTCTTTTATTTCTTCTTTTAACAATTGCATTTTTAATTTACTTCGTTTTCTCAATTTCTGAGACGACCAGTAAAAAGAAACAAAACAAAAAAAATATTTTAGCCCTATATTAACTCACTGAATTATTTTACTTTTAAATGATAAGTGGATGTTAACGCTCACAATGGACAAGTCAATCATTCGTTTTCATCTCAGAAAAAATAAACGGATTTTTCCACTTTGATTCTGGACACCATCGAGGAGGATATATACTTGTTTCCCCCAAGGAACCGCATTATCACTCGTAAGTCAAAGCCTGGTTGTGCTGGATCCCAGTTGGAGCCACAGGCGCGCAGCTGGGGGTGTCTCAGCCCTTGGAGAGGCGCAGCACAGGCATCTAATGGCAAACACATTTCAGACTGGATTTTGACCCTTGTTTACCCATCAATATTTAAATGGGATGCCCATGACCTTTCTGGAATACCCTTCTTTGGATTAGTCAGTGGGATGGATATTTATTTGTTGCGGAGCGATGAAGTCAAAGCACGACTGAGGAGTTTAGAAAAACTTCTTTGCCGCCTTCAAAAGTTCCAGTCGATGATGAATCTACATGAATGGGGAACTTCTCTCACATCTGGATTAACTTAATGTAATTTAGGTAGTATTTACCAAGGACCAAGGAGATGTTGCTTTGACTAAAATAAGGCTGTAACTGGATGAAAAAAAAGTATTTTTTTCTGCAGCGATTACAACTGCTCTATGATACTTCACCTCACAGGCCATCTTTAGACCGCTTTCTTTTATTCCCATGGAAATCGTTTTTACGCGTGAAGTAACCGGGTGTTGGATGGCACCCCTCGCTCAGCTGTTGCCCGAGAGTGTCAAGCGCAGCGGATCGGGTGTGTTTGGCAGCCAGTTGCGCATCTGTGTGTGGGCGCCTGGTGATGGGGGGTGCGCGGAGAAAAGTGCGCTCAGACACCGCTGGACAGATGAGCGGTACCAAAAGCGCACCCGTCTGCCATTCCAGAATTGATTCCCACGGCAATCCAATTGATTCCCAAATTGCGGCACAGAAAGGGGTCGACTAATTACAGTCTTACTCAACACCCCCGGATTCACCAAGGATAATTAGCTTGAGTGAGGCTGAAATGAGCAAATGGCAGAGCTTCAGTCTTCTCTGGGCTGTAAAAAAAGAAAAAAGAAAAAAGAGTTTTTCCCCCCTTCACTGTGAAGTAGACCTTGCGGTATCATTTTTTCACAAAAGTTTTAACGAACTGGATATGCTTTCATCAATTATTTCCCTTGATTTCATTGTTATTATTATTATTTTACAAGGAACCAATTAAATAGGTGGTGCACTTTTTAGGATAATTAAGTTTTGCAATAACAGAGCTGACCACTTCAGATTGAGTGACACTGGCTGTGTGCTGAAGCGCTGATGGAACCCAGGGGTCTGAGGATTAGACAGACAGAGATAAAACACGCGCGCGTGGAATGTCTGATTAGAAACTCGGCAAGGCAAGCGTTTAAGACCAGTGACGGGACCTTTGGAAATCACAGGAACAAAAACAGAATGCAACAATTTGTGCTTCAGAACTGTAATCTCGTTTACGCACTTTAGTCTTATAGATCATAAAACGTTTGAATATAATTGTTATTTCAGATGGCCAAATTTAATTGCATATTAATTTAGACCGAGAATAAAATATAGATTTTAAATACATGAAACCGTCAACCACTCATAACCCCCGCTCAGAGTCACATAGATTAAGCAGTACAAAGATAAACCATTGTTAACACTGAGATGTGTCCATATGAGCTGTTAGGTCTTATGTTTTATGGTTTAGGATTTTAAAAGTTAAAATTGTAATTTTTGGAACATAAAAAACAAAAAACAAAAAAAAAACTCATATCTGTTGATTCTACTCGCTGCGGTGGTCTGTCGGGGGAAATGTGTAGGACTGTGTCTCCTCCTGCTGGTCAAACAGCTGAAGCTGAACAGATCTATCCAAGCGCTCCCCGACAAAGAGTCTGGCGTCAGTTTGACTGAACAGCGTCCAGACTCTTAAAGACCTTTTATGTCTTGGCACTGAACCTTTCCAAAACTTTCTACTTCCGATGATTCAGACTACCTGAGCTAATAGAGGTTCATCTTTTACACTGGATTAACCACAAGAGATCAAACCCAGAACTGAAACACACACACACACACACACACACACACACACACACACACACACACACACACACACACACACACACACACACACACACACACACACACACACAAAAGAGGAAAAAAGTTATATATATGTATAATTTTCATATTTTCTTCAAATATTTAAAATCGTAACATCTTTCCCCCCCTTTCAGCTGAGCACAATCAAAGTAACCATGGGATTCCTGGAGACACATCTCGTTTTGGGGATTGTCTTACTAGGGGTTTTTTCAGGTATGTGGAAAAAAGCAAAACAAACAATATGTATATAATAGTTTTGATTAATGCTATTTCTTATTTTATTTATTTTTTATCTTACTAATATAAAAAAAGGGTTATATATATATATATATATATTTAAAAAGCTACAGTATAATTCATTGAATACATTAAATATTTCCCTGCAGATGTTTCAAAACCTCGGCCGGTCATTAATTCAGATGAAGATGAATTAATTCTGACACCTCATTCGGAGTTCAACATCACATGCTCTGGAGAAAGCAGAGTGAGATGGGTCGAGCCATTACCGGACAACAGCGTATTGCATTCCGGGTTTAATCACAGCACTTTGGTGATCACTGATGTTGAGGCATTAAACACACGTCTCTACGTCTGCGAATATGTGGATCAGCCTGAAAGCTTCGCTGATATCTACCTTTTTGTTTCAGGTATGTTATTGTTCGCAACTACTGAATAGCTTACAAATTATTAGCACATTATGTTTTTTGTAAAAATGACTCACCTCTTGTTCCACAGATCCTGAGGTTCCATTCGTGTCTGAACCTGTTGAGGTAGATGAGATGGGCATGACTATCCCATGCCTCGCTACAAACCCACATTCTCAAGTGATTCTCAGAGACCTGCAGAGTGGGGATGAGGTTTCTCTTTTTTACGACCACAAGAACGGCTTTTTCGGCATGTTAGCACCAGGTCAATACGTTTGCGAGACGAGCGTGAATGGCAAAGCAGTGAGGAGCAGAGTTTATAATGTGACAGATGACACAGGTAATTAATGCACAACAAATAATTAAACATTCAGAGTGTTTAGGTTACAACTTTAGACATTCTACCAACTATAAATACACTGTAAAAAATTATATGATCAATAAGGTATGACAACATATTTTTTTACATTGCTTTAACTCATTTAACGCATTAAGTTTTTTAATAGGTTATATACGATTCAACTCAAGTCAGTTCGATTTAATTTAAGTTGAAATGACTTAAACGTCCAAGTTGATTGTACTTAAAAATTTAAGGCAGCAACTTTTTTTTACAGTGCAACTTAGCAACTTCATGTATCTCTCTCTAATTTACAACTATGTCAGCTAACTCTTAATTAGGGTCACTGTGATTTTGCCGAGTAAGACATTTTTTTATTGATCCTGGAGCAACATTCCCTGTATTGAAATTTTGTCCTAACCCTATCACTACCTCTATAACCCTACCCATAACATTTCCCTAAAATCAGAGTGAAAGCCTTAACTTGACATAAACTGTAAACTTGTCCCTCAAATCTGATTGGTTGATTGGAATGTTTTCCAGGATCAACAAAGAAGTTGATCCAGGAGCATGTTGTATTTGGTGAAATCACGTTCACCCTCTAATTAGAGTATTAGTAGACTGTAATTAAGTACAGTAAGTTGACATGTACTTGCAAAAGTTACTTACAGTCAGTAGAATGTCTGTTGGGGAACACCAAAATAAAGCGTTAGCAGATATTAAGCAGACAAGTCTACTCTAATGACTGATCATTTACATCTAGTTGCAAAGTTACTTATAATTAGTAGAATGTCTAAAGTGGACTATTGGAATAAAGTGTTATCTTTTATTAAAATTTCTGAATAATGGGCCATAAAGTGAAACATTAGGTCATAGCTTTGACATTACATGAGTACCAAGGGAGATTACAAATTCTTGTTGACGAAGAGATGATGACATTTTGAGTTGGGGTGGGCTGCAGGTGTGAGATGCTTACACACACTTGTTTCATTTTAGATCGTCACACACCGCGCGTTACTCATGAGAAGAACATTTAGTGGCTGTCGAAAGCCACTGCGTAAGGAATTTATACAGGAATAAATCGAAATGATTGATAAAGTGATTGGGTGTTTCTGCATTGGTCTTGGACTAAGTTTAAGTCCTTTTCACTCACACATGTTTTTATCATTAATAGAAGACTAGTAAGCAAAAATGAGTTTTATAACAACATTGTTCATTTATTGAATGATTTTGATTGTATTGAAGATGACGACGGCGATGATGAACAGCATGTGAATGAGGATGAACAGCAGGGCTTCAGCATACAGCTAAGAGCCAGTATGGAGGATGTGAAAGAGGGGGATGCTGTCAATCTCACCTGTGAGACTCCTCCTGGAAAGGCTTTCCACCAGAAGTGGCTGCATCCCCAAAAACAGGCAAGAACCTCAACTAAGAATCGTTTTTTCTCTCTCTCTCTCATTCCCTCTCTGTTTTGTACTTCCCTAATATATGCAAAACTGGGTCCTCTGAAACTCTAGAATTGAAGACTTCTGATGTGATGCAGAGGTGTTTTCTGGTGTAGTATTCCTTTACTCTTTATGTTACAGTAGGAGAGAATGCAAACATTTAATCTTAAAAAGTGAAGGTAGAAACCTCAAAGGAAAGGAATGACACTAATTTACTGTGTACTTTGACCTATGACCTGCACATCCTGTGAGTGTTCAGGACATGTGTGTTTCTTACTGGTCTTGTGAATCCACATGTGTGTGGGAATATAGAAAACTGTGCATGTTTAAAGGAGAACTCCGGTCAATTTTAACATTGAGCTCATTTTTTTTTTGTAAATTTAGAGGGCTGTCAATACAGAAAACAATGGCAAAATCGGTGTTGCCTACACCATGTTATCCTCTTTTTAAAAATTTGCACCCTGTTTGACTTCAATGGGGCAAGTTTTAAACATGCTTTTAGCCTCTTAACATCCTTGATGTGTCATTACAAGTGCACAGCTAATGTGAGTGATTCCTTCAGAGTGATCACGGTTGAATCTGACTGCAGTAGATGTGAAAGATATTAATAAAAATGATGTTATTTCAGCCAGCGCACATACCTGTATTTTCTTCCTGTTTTCGGTCGAAGCCCATAGTAATCGATTGTCGAGTTCACACGCATAGGTTTAGTTACCTATGATCACGCGCGTGAACTCGACAATCGATTACTATGGACTTCGACCGAAAACAGGAAGAAAATACAGGTATGTGCGCTGGCTGAAATAACATCATTTTTATTCATATAAATATGGAAGGATTTTTTTAAGGAAGAATTTTCCTAATATAAAAGATGCCTGATAGTTTTTTTTAGTTTGTAATATTTTTGTGTTTGATGATTAATGTGAGTTCCTAATCAAAATGTGTTTGTTTGATAGTTATTTATTTAGTTGTCATTTACTTTGTATTTGATGATGAATGAGAGTTCCAGGAAAAAAAAAAATGTTAGTTAGTTAGTAAGTGTGTGTGTGTGGCTGGTAAACCCTACATTATGGGGACAAAATGTCCCCAAAAAAGATGGCAATATCTGAAATCCTTGTCCTTGTGGGGACATTTTTTGGTCCCTGTCAGAAAAACAGCTTATGAATCATCTTAAGTGATGTTTTTTGAAAATGTAAAAGTTGTTTACTTGGTGGTGAAAGTGAGTTCCAAATCAAAATAAGTTAGTTAGTTTTTGTGTGTTTGTTGGAAAGATGTGTTTATATTTCATTGTGATGTAGCTCACCATTCATGTTTGTTTTAAATGAGTCTGTCAGAAGCATTATCTTTAAAATAAGAGACATTGGTTTTTGAAAGCAGTGTGGAATAGTGTAGAGAAGTTCCAAGTCCTTGTCTGGTCTGGAGCTGTGCTGGTTCTGCTGGGGTTGTTTATGATGAGTTTGCTGCGCTTGCCTGATTGCAGCCCTTTAAAAGACTTGTGTAGAGCTGATTTATCTCCACCAGGCTGCACTGAAATATGGGTACAGACTCGTCCTGGAAGAGAATATGTGTTACTGAGGCTAAAGTACATCTTTGCAAAGAAAAGACTGATATAAAAATGGAGTAGGTTAAATAGCATCATCATTCCACATGTGCACAGTAAACACAATGTGTGTAATATCGCTCTTTATTTTCTCTCCTCGTTCTCTCACTATTCAGGCCAGAGAGGCTGTTCCGATAAAGTTAGTTTTCCCTGACAAGGTTCAGTACATCCTCAACATCCCAAAATCCTCTGTGGCAGACACTGGACGCTATGAGTGTTCTGTAACTAACCAGGCCACTGGACAAACCAAGTCCAGCAGCGTGTGGATCACAGTCCATGGTATGTACTTCCCTTTCTCACTTAGATTCTGCACACCTCTGCTTTCACCATTAAAACCAGTAAACGGAGATGGGATGAACAGATGTGGGGTAGACAATCAATCAATGTTCTTTCTTTCTTTCTTTTTCTTTCTTTCTTTCTTTCTTTCTTTCTTTCTTTCTTTCTTTCTTTCTTTGCGTCCTTCCTTAGAGAGCTCTTTTGTGGAAGTAATATCTAATGGTATTGGGCCAGCGGAGGTTGCGTCTCTTCTGGAGGAAAAAGAGTTCACCATTTACATTGATGCTGACCCTGAGCCAAAGGTCAGGTGGTTTAAAGATGGCCTTCAGCTGGATGACAGCTACATCTCCACCAAGACCACTCATCTGGGTGGCCTCAGGTAGAATTTCACAAAATTGCTGACAAAATACACAATATTTTAATAATCTCTATTACTGATAATATTTCTATGAAATATATTATAATATATGAATGTATTTCTTTGATAAGATATCACGAAGGTTTTATGGGAACACTTTTTATTAACCTAAATAAATAAATAAATGCTGAAAAAAGTATTTTTTATACATTTAAAAAAATATATAAAAATTAATAAATACTTTAAAACTTTTTATATTTAAAAACATTAACCAAAAATTGTTTTACAGAATTTTATTTCAGCTTAAGGTTGATTTTTAAATATTCATGCAACTCGAAATATTATAAATATATTTATATATGTACAAATTAACATTGAGTTAGATTGATAAATGCTGTATTTATTGTTAGTTCATAATACCTAATACATTAACCTTTGTTAACAAAGCTTTGTCACCAGTTTCATAATACCGCTCAAATAACTGTAATGATTATGTCTTTTTTTTCTTATGAAGGTATGAGAATATTCTGGTCTTCCGCCATCCCATAGAGGAGGACAGTGGCATCTATGAGGTTGTTGCGTCGACTGGCTCCGGGACTTCAAAATTTTCATTCAAACTGCTGGTTGAAGGTATGATTATATAAAACAGCCGATCTATATATGAAGTGCCTGGATTGATTCAGAAACCCAAATCTAAAGCATTGGTGTGCATGAGATGTGTATGAGAAAATCAAATACTTGTTCATGTCATGATCAATGTTTTTCTTTTGTACAGCCATACACCCAGAGCTGCCACAAACAGTGCTGGCTCCAGTGATGTGGCCCCAGAGGGAGAGCATGGAGGTGTCTCTCCACTCAACTTTCAGACTCACATGTCGAGGTCAGGCCGAGCTCATTTGGCACAGCCCTGTTTATCTTCATGATCAGACCGACTCTGAAAAGAAAGGACTCTTCATCTCTACTGTGACTGTTGGCAATGCGACAGCTGCTCACACAGGAGAATACAGCTGCAGCTATGACAGCAACAACACTGAGGAGACCACCATCTACATCTATGTGCCAGGTAGCTAGTGATTTTTCTTTCCACCGCTCTTATTGTACAAGCCGAATTGTTGTAGTGAAGTTGTTGGCGAACTGACGTTGAATTTCTTCCCTTCAAACATTTTGATCCATCAACGCACACAGATCCACAAACACCTTTTGCACCATCCATGACACCTTTTGAAAACCATGTGTTGAGTCATGATGAAATGGAGATTCCCTGCCGTGTGACAGACCCCAGCGCCAGCGTCTCTCTGATTCACATTGAGACCAATCAGGTTCTGGACAGTGCCTATGACAGTAAGAGAGGTTTCGTTGGCCTCTTCAACGCTGGCACGTATGTCTGCAGGGCCCTCATGAAAGGACAGAAGCATGACAGCATACAGTACATCGTTCACGGCTGGACAGGTCAGTTTATTTTATTAGAGTTTTTAAAAATCGACATATTCTTAATCCAAATCATTTCAAAACAAGATTTTACTTGAGAAGCAAAATTGGAAAAGAGGAATATTTTAATTGTATTTTTCTAAGGTTTTTGTGTGTATATATATATATATATATATATATATATATATATATATATATATATATATATATATATATATACAGTATATATATCAACTTTTTTTTTACTGGAATAAACATAAGACAAAAATTGAATTGTGTTTTTTTAATTAAATTAAATTAAATTAAATGCTTTAAGTGTTTATATAGTCTCCTTAAAAACAACTTAATTTATCTTACACTCATTTTTTTTCTTGCAAGGTTCAAGAATGTTTAATCTAAATATCTAGTTCAGTCATGAAACTCTAGGTGCAGGCTGATTGGTCCTTTACATGCAATCTTCAAGCAATCACATCGTTACCGCATGGCACAAGATGACTGGCCTCTGCTGATACTGCAGCCAGTGAGATTGCTTCCTCAACATTTAAATAGTCTGGTTTATTGTTTGTTGTAAGCTAGTCCTGGAGCGCTATCAGAGTTCCTCTGAAAACCTCCTACCTCCCCCAGCTCCACCTGCCTAGATCTGCTACAGGAATTATGTGTTTCTATTAATGCAGAAGCAGCAGATCTAACATGCTCACAGCAGTGTGTATGTGTATATTTTAGCAGTAGCAAGTCCATACTTGCAACAATAATCAGTAGCAGCAGCAGTGTAGCAGATCTAGTCCAAGTAGGCTTCTACTCTGAGTCTGCAGAGACCAAATACATTAAAATTGCCATATTCAATATGTATATATGTTTTGGTTAAATGTTTCTGCCCTTTTTCAGGAGACAATGAATCATGTTTCTTCCCCTGCCATGCATTAAACCAAGTGAATTTGACTTTATTATATTGTTTCTCAGGAGGGTCTGATTTGAGAGTCGAGCTACGAGCAGAGAAGAAGGCTCTGCTGGCCGGTGAGACAATCACTGTTGACTGTGTGGCCAGAGGCAGTATGATGTTGGAGGATCACTGGAAATACCCTGGGAAACTGGTGAGATAAACAGCTCAAAAAAAAAATAAATAAATAAAATAAAATATATATATATATATATATATATACTTCACCTTCCCACAAATCTTGTTTAACCTAGATAAAATAAAACAAAATATAACAAATTATATTTTTACATACATTTATATTCTGCCTCTGTCATTCTCTCTCAGGCGGATCGAGGAGTAAAGACCGTAAAGGAGAGTGAGCGAGATCTTGAGATCCATTATACTCTGAGAGTGACTAATGCCTCACCGAAAGACAGCGGCGTCTACGCCTGCTCCATCACTAACATTAACAGCAACGAGAGCCAAACCAAACAGCTCACAATTACAGTCTATGGTACAGAGATCACATATACACTCCCACAGACACACGCTATAAAATACACATGATTTTTAATGTTTAAGGCAGATTCACACATATGCATACGTGACAGTGATTAATTTGCATTCCTAATCTGTCCTTATGCACAGATCATGAGTTTGTTCACATAAATCCATTGATTGGTCCAGTGGAGACCACTAGCCTGGACGAGGTGCGAGAGTTCAGGGTGGACATAGAGTCTTTACCCGCCCCCAAAGTCACATGGTTAAAGGACGGCTCCGTCCTGGGAGACGTTGCTGTAGAGATCAGCGCCAGCCTCCTGAATATCAGCGAGACCAGGTGACCACAACTTCCACCTCACCAACCTCATCTGAGCACTGTGGCATGCTTACATCTTCTGTATTTACAAGTGACTAAAATTGCTGTACTTATAAATTGTATATGTGCTTAAATATTTTAAAAGTGTTGATTTAAAGCTGTTGTGTGGTTTGTTCAGGTACCAGGGTGTGTTGACCCTGATCAGGGCTAAAGCAGAGGACAGCGGGAACTATACAGTCAGGGCAGAAATAGGCAGCCTGACTACCAGCTACAATTTCTACCTTCAGGTTAAAGGTGGGACCTTTTTTTTTGTTTCTGTCACTCCTTTGTTTACCTACATTTACATGTGTTTGCTTTTGCCTCTGCTTGCTGTTGGTTTATCTCGATGCACCTCTATATCTTTCTTCAGCACTCTTTACATATATTTGCTTATGTTTTTCTTGCTGTCAACTGGAGGATCTTTGTCAAGCAATCTGTAGCTACATGTACTTACAGTACAAGTGCTGGATTTCTTATGTTTCTTGTGTTCAAAACAGAGAAATTACTGAAAATAATTACACCATGTTAAAGTAAATAATGTTTAAAAATGTTACTCAAGTTTTCACATTTAATTGTAGTTAATTAGGTTAAAAATTAGCTTTTGAAATTGACAGATGAAATCAAGAGATCTTTGTATTAAATAACCATTTAACCATAATTCAAGGCTCAAAAATAAAAGCTCAAGGATTCACAAGTTATTAAATGGAAACTAATGTCATGAAACCTGTTTCCTGAAACATCAAACAAATCAATAATTCTTTGCACAGCATAATTGTTTAAATAAAAGTTTATGAAGTCATAGCTTTTCTTCCCTTGTGAAAAAAACTAAATATATTTAAAATACAGTAAGTATACTACAAATCCATTCCATTTGCTGCCTATTCATAATGTACTTGAAATATAAATACTTTGTAACATTATAAATGTATTTACTGTCACTTTTGATTATTTTGATGCATGCTTGCTGATTAAAAGTATGAATTTCGTTTTGTTGCCAAAAAGATTGTGGTGGGGCCACTAAAATGTTGGCAAGGAAAGTAAAACTCTGTCTCCTCTTCCAGTTCCCCCTGTGATTGTGGACCTGATGGACATCCACCATGGCTCTGCTGCAGGTCAGGAAGTTGTGTGTACTGTTGGCGGCTCCCCTGTTCCTGACGTGGACTGGTATATCTGCAAAAACATTAAACAGTAAGCAGTCTTCCTTCTTGTTTCGCTCTGTTACCCTACAGGTATTGGAATACAGGTATTTCTGTCTTCCTTCATCTGATCATCATTTCTCACTCTTTCCTTCTATAAAAGCAGTCCAAACTGGTGACACAGTCACATCCCTAGAGTTTAAAGTTAACGCACCATAATGACATGCTGACCTCACTTTTCTTTCTTTCACCAGCTGTGCCAACGATTCCTCCCAGTGGATACCGCTTCCGATCAACTCTACGGACTTCACTGTGGAACTGCAAATGGATGTGGACAACCACATTGAGAGTCACATCATTTTCCACCATCTTGAAAGCACGATTGCTGTGCGCTGCACGGCCAGAAATGACATGGGTGTTGTTTCACGGGAGGTTAAACTTGTGTCAAATGGTAAGAAGCCTGTTCTTGTCTCTACAAAGACTGCTTTTTTAAATTTTAACAGCCACAAAGTTGATTTTTTAAACCAATCCATTCATCTGAAGTGCTTTAAATCTCTTAGTGTCACTGTTTGTCATGCATTCAAAGGGTAAACAAAGTTTCAAGCTGATTTGAAACTAATTTGAATCACAGGTGTACAGTTTATTTAGGGATGAATTCCTGGGAGTAGATTTGCACTGAGAATAAGTTTTGTTTGTTGAAATTTCATTCATTGCGAGGAAAGATCTCTGTTTGTGTGTGATTATCTGTTCATCATGGCGCTTTAAACTCAGCAAATGCTACTTGTAGTAGTCCTAACATCTGTTAGCCTCATTTCGTGCCTGTCTTGTCAGGCTCCCCATGTCATTTTCCTGTGATAGATTTCTCAGGTGGACCGTCAACTGCGTTTAGAAACAAATCCATATGTGTTTACACTAGTTTCTGTTGGCAGGGGTTTCGCTTCACTAAGTTACAGCTTAAATGAATTGCTCACACTGGGCATCTTGATTAACACAGCATACAAAAGTGATGCAGTTCAAAATATTTAGACTTGTATGATGACATTATTAGGTACATTATTTTAGCTTTAGCACAAGGAAAAGCACAAATAGTTTTGTTTCGGCAGTTTTCATAGATCAATTTTGTACCATATCCTTTCATATTTCCACCCTCCACCTCCTCATTGCTGCTGGTTTGTTCAGGTCCGCACTCAGAGCTCACTGTGGCTGCTGCTGTTCTGGTGTTGCTGGTCATTGTCGTCATCTCACTCATTGTGCTGGTCATTATCTGGAAACAGGTACTCACTCATTCATCCACTCACTCACTCATTCACTCACTCATTTATTTACTCAATCAATCACTTGCCCATTTACTCATTTACTTACACTGACTCGGTGACTCAACCATTCACGCACTCACCCTTTTAAATGCTTATTCATTCATTCATACACTACCAATCAATAGTTTGGTGTCTGTAAAAATCTTTTAAGAAATTTACATTACATTGATAATAAGTGACAGTACAGAGTAAAGATTTATGTTTCAAATAAAGACTGTTCTTTTGAACTTTCTATCCATCAAAGAATCCTGAAGAAAAATGTATTACGGTTTACACAAAAATATTAAGCAGCACAACTGCTTAAAATTGATAATAATAAGAACATAGTATTAGAATATTATAATGATTTCTGAAGGATCATGTGACACTGAAGACTGAAAATTCAGCTTTGCCATCACAGGAATAAATTACTTTCTAATGTAGATTCAACATTGTAATAATGTTTCACAATATTACGGTTTTACTGTATTTTTGATCAAATCAATGTACCACTGGTGAGCATAAGAGCAAAAACATTAAGAATCTCACTAACCCAAACTTTTTTTGCTCATTTGCTCAGTCTCTTTATACAATCACTCACACATTCATCCACTAACATACCTATTCAGATATTCACACTGATGCACATATTCACAAATCCCCACTCTCTTACATTCAGGTTTGAGGTTTGAATAGACAATGCATCAACAGTCATATTAGCTTCTGTGAGGGCTGAAATGAGATTGTAAATTGAACATGTCACATTGTTTGTGTGTGAATGACACTTCTCACCTCTCAACCTGAGTGTGGAACAGCCTGACTGTCCTCCAGTATCTGTAAGCTCTGTTCCTGACCACATGCGAATCACTCTCTCCTTCTGCACCTGTGTTACAGAAACCACGTTATGAGATCAGATGGCGTGTGATTGAATCGGTCAGTCCGGACGGTCACGAATACATCTATGTCGATCCCATGCAGCTTCCATATGATTCCCGCTGGGAGTTCTCTCGAGATAGCCTTGTTCTGGGTGAGTCGCAGTTGTAGTGAATCAGTCCACCGTGGTCTTGTCTTGTGGATTCAGTGTGGTTCAGCCATCTTTAAGTGACATTTTGTTGTGGTCGTGTGCTTGATGGGATTGTGGTTTTGTAATCTGACATCATCACAATCTACTGCACAGATTATATTTAGGTGATCTGTGTGGTGACTGTGCAGACTGATTGAGGTTTTTGACTCAAACATCCAAAATGGTCTTGCACAGGAAACCACTGTGGTAATACTGAATGTTACAGAAAGCGCTTTGTGTTTGCATGCTCTCTTACACTAGATAATGTTTCTGTGGACTGTGGCATCCTCTGGTTATGCAAACGAGTTAAAAGTTTGTGTGTGTGTGTGTGTTGCAGGTCGTGTCCTGGGCTCAGGAGCGTTTGGGAAAGTGGTGGAGGGCACTGCTTACGGACTCAGTCGTTCTCAACCTGTGATGAAAGTGGCTGTAAAAATGCTTAAACGTGAGTTAATTGAAGTTTGACTAGTAGTTCTGATTTGCATATATAAAATATCTGGTGGGAGAGTATTTTTTTACAAGCAGGATAATAAACACAGCAATATCTCATTTATGAGTTATGATGATTATGATTATTAAAAGCAAATTTTGGTTGGGAATATGGTAATATAATTGGCAATATGATTGCTTCCTCAGCGACAGCACGCTCCAGTGAGAAACAGGCTTTGATGTCAGAGCTGAAAATTATGACCCACCTGGGCCCTCACCTAAACATCGTCAATCTTCTGGGAGCGTGCACCAAATCAGGTGAAAATGCACAAACATACAAAATGCACAACGTCTCAAGGGTGGTGTTTTCTTGGTTTGTGGGTTTTTATTGTGTGGCGTTTTAACAGGCGGAGTTAAGTGCAATGTAGAACTTTAACCTCCTGCTTTTAGACATTTTACAAGTCTCTGAAAATATTAGACCAGTTTTATTAACACTGCTCTCGGTCCTTCTCCTTTTCTTTCTTTTTGTCCATTTCTCCTTTCAGGACCAATCTACATTATCACAGAGTATTGTTTCTATGGAGACCTGGTGAATTACCTGCATAAGAACAGAGATGGTTTTCTCAGCCGCCACACGGAAAAGGGCAAGAAAGATCTAGACATCTTTGGCATCAACCCAGCCGATGAGAGCAGCAGGAGGTCAGCCAGCGCACATACCCGCACGAAAGATGTGATTTGCTGCATAATAAAAATGTAGTTTTTAGGTCAAAACGTGATGTTAGGAATTGTTTTTGTTTAGCTCTTTAATCTGATTGAAGATTAGGGGTGTCAGGATTGCAGTCTAATTGGGTAAGTGAAGTCATTTATGAGAGGAGAGAGATAAAAGACAAGTAAAGAGGTAGAGTTGGGGTGTCGTGATATACCGGTATTGACGATAACCGTGATATTTCAAATGAATAGCACACGTATGATAATTTGGCGCATCAATTATCCAGTGCCAGTCTCTGGTTAACATCCCAACGTACAGTAGGTGGCGGTATTGCACCTTAACACTGGTTGCCACCTGTTATAAAACGCAAGCAGTTTACACGGCTACTGCCGTGTAAAAGCATGTCGTTGGATATTACAGAGACACTCTATACCCACACTCCAAGAAAGTTAGCTCGCCAGTATGGACGTTTTTTTGGATTCAGCAAAAATGACTCATTAATCAGAAATGTTTCATTAACCTGTTAAAGGTGGTATCAGTGATTTCAGGCCCAAAATATTTTTATCACATTCATCTAATCTTTCCTAACGATCTGCTAGCTGCCCGCCCCATAAGCATGCCGTCAAAAAAAACGCGTCTCTGTTGGCAGCCTAGGCTCTGAGATCTGCACACAAAAACAAATGGTTTAGCCAAACACTACAGAGCCTATAGAGATGTGGTTTTTTGACGGCATGCTTATGGGGTGGGCAGCTAGCGGATCGTTAGGAAAGATTAGATGAATGTGATAAAAATATTTTTGGGCCTGAAATCACTGATACCACCTTTAACTGCTGACTCCTTTCTGTGTTTTTTTACATCCCTCTGAGCTTTTAGACCAAAATTGTGCTCATTTGGATAAAAATTTGTGGATTAGCATATGTTCACTTAAAATATCTTTAGACAGCATATTTTCTTCTTCTATTTGACCCCAAATAGGACGATGTGAGCATTATGGAGTGCTAAACTCTCACGTGTAATTTATGTTTCATTCATACTCAACGCCGGAGGACTGAAAGACTCATGAGTAATAAGTTCCAGGAAATCCCTAATACAAAGACGTCCAGTGATCGCTGTAGCTGAATAAAACGCAGATATACAGCAGACACCTACTGAAGAAGTGCATACATTTTTGGTCAAGGTCTTGTATTGACAATGCAAGAGTCAAGCACTCTGTAAAGTCTACTCCAGCACATCCCAAAGACTTTTAAGGAATTTAAGGTCTGGACTCAGAGGTGCCAATTCATGTGTGAAAATTATGCTTTATTCTCCCTCCCAACCATTCTATCACAATTTGAGCCTGATGAATCTTGACATTGTCATCCTGGAATATGGATGTGTTTTCATATATGGTTGTTAAAGAAATGAAAAGCTAGACTCCATCAGTTAGGGTTAGAGGAACTGTTGGCAAACATAGAAACATAATAATCACTGCAATTATGACCCAAGAATTGACTCTTAAGCATTTGAGCAGAATATATGCAGTGCTGCCTTAATTTGTCAAAAAAATAGGTATCTTTGGAGGCAGCATTATGCTCACAAGGTTTTGAAACTAAACAAAAGTGAAGTTTGTCACCTTTAAAAGAAAACTCAGGTGGTTACTGGCCGTATGTTGTGACCCACATTGAGAAGATTGGTGATCTAATCTCTACACTTTCACTTATAGTACACATCAGTAGCATGGCCAACTACAGATAGTGTGAGTGTTTTCATTTGGCTAGAGTGACCTTACACAGCATTATGTTCTCCCCAGACTTATTTTTTCTGTATTTATGTGTGTGTGCAGCTACGTCATCCTGTCTTTTGAGGGGAAAGGTGATTATATGGACATGAAGCAAGCAGACACCATGCAATACGTCCCCATGCTGGAAATGAGCGAAGCTTCAAAATACTCTCCCATCCAGAGATCAGACTATGACCATCCTCCCACTTACAGACAGTCAATTGGTAAGAGAACTCATCACCCAAAAATTAATATTCAGTCATCATTTACTAACCCTCACTCTCATGTTGTTTCAAACCAACATGACTTTCATTCCTCTGTGGAACACAAAAGCAGATATTTTAAAGACTCTGCCTTTTTCCCCATCCAAGAACAATGAATGAGAACTGAAGCTTTCAAGCTTACAAGGCAAGCCATGTAATTCCAGAATAAAAGCTAATTATGGCTGAATACAAACAAAAGAATATGATAAAAGAATAATGAAGATTACCTCTCATACCCGCAGAGGTGTGGAAGGTTTGTCGAGGGAAAACAATAGAACGTGAATGGCGCAGTTCTCCTTGCCAGGCAATAGAAAATAGACTGCAAGTAGATGTTTACAGGGCAATAAAATAATGTATTAACATCTTCTCAGCCTTCACTAAAAACCCACATAACATGGTCTTAGAAAATGCTTCATAAAATTAATAGTTTTAGAGATATAATCCTCATATTTGAAATGAAGCATGAGCAGATTTGTGGCTTCACTTTAATTTTGGTTATAAGTTGTTATACCACATCCACGTAATATTTTTATACATTTAAAAAATATATTCTTAATATTTGTTATTGTTTTTATGTTTGATCTTCTACTTCTCCATATTAATAACTCAGTCTTGAACTGTAAACTCTTAAGTGTTGGCTTTCTAAATATATGTTGGTTATGTGTCTATTCCAAATGACCATAACAGTATCATAAAGACTGACTTGTGTGCTATTGCACTAGATATTTGTACATATATGTATGACTATTGCAAGTCTTCTGAAGTCATATCCGAGCTTTGTGTGAGGAACTGGATTAGTCCGACCAACTGATTCATTGAAAAGATCTTACTCCATGAATGATTATTCCCGAATCATTAACTCTTACCAAGCAGAGCTGAAGCGCATGACAATATTAACAGTGGAAAAACATCATACATTTTAGAATACAGACAAATTTACAAAGCTATTGTATGACTTTAAAAACTTTGAAAGCTCTAATTCGTTGAAATTGCATTGAAAATAGCATGAAAAACCATTTTCTCCCTGTGTGTTGTACGGAAAAAAGAATGTCATACAGGTTTGGAACAACATGAGGGTGAATAAATAATGACAGAGTATTTATTTTTGGTTGAACTATGCCTTTAAGTATAAATCACATCTCCACCTCTTTCCTTTTCCTGTTCTGTTTTCTCATTCTTAATCCTTCTGAATTCTTTTGGCACTTTATTTTTCTGTCTATCCCTCGTTTACTGCACGTACTCCGGTTGGTTTGGCATGTTGTGGTCTGGTTTGGCTTGGCTGGTTGTTGTAGGAAACACACACACACACACACACACACACACACACACACACACACACTGATGTTTAGCTAGTGATAGCAGAGAGGTCCACCCATGTCACTACAGTCCGTGCACCCTGCAATTACAGATGGTAATTGTGGCGCAAACGTCTTAATGCATCCATCTGCCTGCCATTCCTCAGACTTTACACATACACAAAATCATTTTGAGCATACAGTTCTAATTTAAAATGTTTGTGTGGATAACAGACGGTGAAGTTGAGAACCTTCTCTCAGATGACACCAATGAAGGCCTGACGACAGTGGACCTCCTCAGTTTCACCTATCAGGTGGCTCGAGGGATGGAGTTCTTGGCTTCTAAGAATGTAAGTTAAATCCTGTTTTTGCAGGATAACTGCCTCTGTCAGTTTAGTCTGTAAACCTTTGCTTCAAAACACTTTTGATCTTTCTTATGCAGTTTAGACATAACATTGAGACATGACATTATAGTGATTCTGGATGTTTTTGTGGAGGAGGTGACTTGATGGCAGGTTTCTATATTTGAGAAAATGGTTGCTTGTATGCACTGTGGCTTTATAGTTAAAATACATGGGATTGAGGGTTTGCAGAACTTCCCTGGTAAACTGAAACCTCTCAGTAAAATCTATGCTGCTATCATTTCATGTTATGTTGAAGCAACTATTAATTAAACCTCTTGTTTAAAATTCGGCAACAGAGGGTTTACTAAATCTCGTCTCACAAAGCTGGACTTTCTAGACCACCCTTGAAGAAAGACAGAGAGTTGAGGAAAGTTTGAAAAAATAGTTCAAATAAAACCGATTTATAAAACTGCTTAGAATTAAAAGAAATCCTGATAAATCATTTTCAAAGAAATAATATAATGTGTGGCATTTAAAAATTTGTGTGGCACTTTATCCTTTTGTGGTTTAAAAATGTCTTAACATAATGCTAAATTATATAGAATATAATATCAGTATAGTATAAAGAGAAAAACAAATGTTTGAGCCTTTTGATGGGGCTGTAAGGGTACATGACAAATGTCTACAAGACTGTGTTAAGTATATAAATAAATATGTTCTATCTCAAATAAATTATTTTCTATATAATACAACCCACTAAACCGGAACTCAATCTCTCTGTACCAAACACACTCTCTTGTTTACTTCTATTTGTCCCTGTTTCACACAGTGTGTACATAGAGACTTGGCTGCACGTAATGTCCTGCTGTCTCAAGGCAAGATAGTGAAGATCTGTGACTTTGGGCTGGCCAGAGACATCATGCACGATAACAACTATGTCTCCAAAGGAAGTGTGAGTGGTTGTTTTAGTCCTTATGTGGTGTTTTTGATTAATCATCTGAGATTATGGATATTTTCAGTGTTTTGACATGCCCTATTTTGGCAAAAAGAGCTGGAACAATCGCCTTCTAATACTTCCTCTTTTTGTCTCTCACACGCAGACTTTTCTTCCAGTGAAGTGGATGGCCCCTGAGAGCATTTTTGATAACCTGTACACTACACTCAGTGACGTCTGGTCTTATGGCATCTTATTATGGGAGATCTTCTCTCTTGGTATGATTAATATGACCATAGATTTTTTTATTTTTTTGCATTTATTTACAGACTTTACAAATGACAAATGCACAGTATATAATGTGGTTTTGTCGTTTCTGTAGGAGGGACGCCTTATCCAGGTATGGTTGTGGATTCCAGCTTCTACAACAAGATCAAGAGTGGATACCGAATGGCGAAACCCGAGCATGCTTCCAGTGAAGTGTACGTTCCATCTCGAAGTTTGCGTGACTACTTTGCTCTGCTTGGCTGTGGTTGCCGCAGATATCTGATATTTGCTGTTGTTTGTCTATGTGCAGCTATGAGCTTATGATGAAGTGTTGGAACAGTGAACCAGAGAAGAGACCGTCTTTCCACTGCCTGAGTGATACGGTGGCCTCTCTGCTGCCCTCAGGATATAAGAGGGTAAGCCTGCAACACGGACACCTGATTGAGATTTATCACTCTCGAATGTTTTATTTAGGATGAAATCATTTTTAGGAGAGAATATTTCTCAGTCATTTATATTTAACTTAACTAAAACTAACTAAAATATTTGTGCTATTATTATAATATAATTGAAAAAAATATATATTTTAGAAATATATATTTATTCTTAACTAAAATAACAATGATTTTGAAAAAAAAAAATTATAAAATAAAAATTAATAAAAATATCTGATGTTGTTATTAATCTCTTCCAAGACATCTGAACCATGTATTTTGCCAAAAAGAACCACCAAATAAGACAAGAAGGGGGTATCTGATTGATATATACAAAAAATAACAACCATAGCCTTGTAAATGAGATGTTTAGGGTAGAGTTAATTTAACATTTACGACACCACACTAATTAATAATGTTATAAGGGATGAAATCTAACCTGAAACTAAATTAAATAGCAATTTACAATTTCCAAAAAATAAATAATGAAATAAATGCTATCTACTGTATTTATGCTCCATTAAACTATCTAAAATTAAACTAAAATTGAAAACTATAATATAGAATTTAAAAAAAAACTATAATAACATGTCCCACCATGCCCTAATAAATGGCCCAGATAAAAGTATGGTGGAAATGGCTTCCCACTTCCTGTAGCTTAAATGCAGTGTGTCAAACTGGGCTTTGAGGCCTTGGCTATGTCTATGTCATCATTGGCAAAACTGCCAGACCACTAACAGAGATTA
Source organism: Scardinius erythrophthalmus (assembly GCF_964197995.2). Taxonomy (NCBI): domain Eukaryota; kingdom Metazoa; phylum Chordata; class Actinopteri; order Cypriniformes; family Leuciscidae; genus Scardinius; species Scardinius erythrophthalmus. Next base: position 34,879,162 of record NC_138231.1, on the reverse strand, counting down.
GCACACCAGCGCTCCAGCTGGCTAACGCCCCAGCAAGGCGAAACCCAGCAGTGCTAATGACCAGGAGCATACAGTTAGCATCCGCCAGCTAGCCATAATTGTTCTATTAAACAGACGCCACACGTGGTACTTCAAAACTCTGCTTCCCAGAGTCACATGGCCCAGGGAATAACTAGCTCCTGTTATAGCACCTTGGGCAGGGGTGTGGTGGGAAATGCGGTTCGTAAATTGGCCTGTAAGCCCTCAAGTAACCACAGAACGCTTGGAGAAATGGGGCAGAACTTCAGTGTTTATGGTGGCGTTGAAGTGCTATTTACAACATCCAGAAATGATTCAATTTCTCCCTCATTTCCTTCAGTACGACGCATTATAAGAGAACGGCAAGCTTAATTTGAGATTAACTACAATATTCATGTCACATAAATCCTATTCAATAAACTAGTTTGTTATTGCTGTAATACTCTTTCAGTTGTACTTTTATGTTTTATTTGTATCATTTTTTTATATTACATCATTTTAATATGATTTTTTACATGTTATTCATTACTTTTCTTGGTGTGCAGTGTTATGAACGCGTGAATCATGACTTCCTGAAGAGCGATCACCCCGCTGTGACTCGGGTGCAGTGTATTGACAATGATGATGCGTACATGGGCGTGCTCTACAAGAACCAGGGCAAACTAAAGGACCGCGAGAGCGGCTTTGATGAACAAAGACTCAGCTCTGACAGCGGTTACATCATTCCTCTGCCGGACCTCGACCCGATGTCAAATGAAGACTACAGCAAGAGGAACCGGCACAGGTAGCCTACAAATTACATTATATTCTCACTTAGGGGCATTAGGTTAGATTGATGATTCCAAAGAAATTAATACTTTTATTCACTAAGGATGCATTAAATTGCACTTTTGATCAATTTAATGCATCCTTAGTGAATAAAAGTATTAATTTCTTCTTCTTTTTTTTTTTTTAAATCTTACTGACCTCAAACTTTTGAACTGTTGTGTATGTCCGAAATTAATTAAATGTTACAAAAGATCTCTAACATAAATGCTGTTCTTTTGAACTTTCTATTTCTCCAAAAAAAAAAAAAAAAAACCTGGAATTTTTTTTATCACCATTTCCAAAATAATATTAAGCAGCACAACTGTTTTCAACATTGATAATAATAAGAAATATTTTTTGAGCACCAAATCAGCATATTAGAATGATTTCTGAAGGTTCACGTGACACAAAAAAAATTGCTATTGACAATCTCATAGTATAAATTGTTCTTTTTTCTGCACAATGTATTGGCCACCATATCGGTATTGGCCGAAATATGTTCATTTTTAATGTTATTGTTATCGGCCCGATGAGAATATTTGGCCGATATCTTAAAGCCGATAAATAAAATATTAGACACTTCAGATGCGCACTGTTCGCATCCATGATGGTTTTGAATTGCTTGAATATGATTGGAATTAATTTTTTTTTGGTAAGGAAAGTTGGCCTTCATTAAAGTTAATTCATTTTAAAACTTACTCAGGTTCAGACTAGTTTGATTTATGTTGAAGTGCTTGAGACATGGCTTTCAATGGTGAGACTTTTGTTTAATCAAGCTCTCAAAAATTATATAAAAATTAGGATTTAGATTTATCGGCCAATATATCGGTTATTGGCTTTCAAATTTAAAGAATTATCGGTTAACGATATCGGCCAACATTTTCATATCGGTGTATCCCTACTTTTTTCTTTTTGCATTTCAACAAAATGTCATATGACATATTTAGAAACTTTCCAGTACAATATGAATGACTAAACTCTCCTCTCTTTTTCTCTGTAGCTCTCAGACGTCGGATGAAAGCGCAATAGAGACAGGCTCTAGTAGCTCCATGACCAAGCGTGAAGGAGAGACCCTGGAGGACATCACCTTGCTGGACGAGATGTGCTTAGACTCAGGAGACCTGGTGGAGGACAGTTTCCTGTAAGAGAAAGATACAAAGAGAGAGAGACAGACAAATTTTACTCTGATCCATTACAAGTTCATGGATCTCTCCCTGCATCCTTCAATCATATTTTCCTCACTACACTCTATTGGAGCCTTCAGAAGAAGAAAAAAAAACTTTGATGCGTGAATGTCATTGATGTTTTTGGATTAGACATCGCCCTCTACAGGTCTGGAGGAATGAGCTGTGCACCACAGGACTTTATGAGCGCTCTTGATGAGGCTCTCTAAGTGGTTAAGTGACTCTTATGGAGCTAAGACCAATGTAGGGGAAGTGGAGAAGATATTTGTGTCTGTATATCATTTCTGTATGTTTGTAATGTGTTTGTTTGTGCGTGTCAGTGAATTATATGATCTGTATTTTGACGGGCATTCCGATCAGCAATATAAGCATGTCATTTAAAAGCATTTCAGTGACCTGAGTGGTTTCACAACTGCTACCTTTCAGATGAATCCATCTGAGCTACTAAAAAACCACTATAATCACCAGCATAACTGAGTCAACATTCAACTATTTTGAATCAGGCCTGTTTTGTTTTTTGCCTGTCCCACATTTTTACAGAACCTTATGTAATTTGAGGAGCAGTACACCAACTGACATATAGGTTTAATGTAACTGATCATATATCGTCAATGTCTCAATAAGTGTGGCAGTTTGAATTTTATTTTTGTACTATTTGGATAGAAGGGATATATTATTTGTGAATACTGGGTTCGGAATTTATGCAGTCCTAAATGAAGAAAATGGCAACTGTGTTTTGACCTGTGAGTCGCATTGTATTTTTATAACTTCAACCTTTATAAGTTGCTGATATGTCACTATTTATAACATCTTTATGTGTGGCCAAAGTTTTTACCTAACTGAAGCAAAGAAATTTCTGATTTTGTAACTATTATGTTAGTCTGAGGCATTACTGATATTCAAACCTAATCTTTTAAAAAAAGATGATCCAAATGAAATGGCTTATCTCAAAGAGTTTCACGGCATCTTTTGGGGCTTTTACCTAGTCTTTGAAGCTTGTACTGCAGTATAGTCATGAGGAAAGACTCTGTGAATTAGTGAAATCACTTGCTTATGTTTGAAAGTCGGTACCTTTTTCAGTTTTCTCTGATTCTGCTCCAAGTTGTACCTGTCAGGTGGATTTTATGAGCATTCAACCAAATGGAAATAGAGATAATCATGCCATCAAGTGCTAGTTCGAAGTCCTCGTGAAGATTTGTGTTCACCCAACCCCCCCCCCCCCCCACCCCCCACCCCCACCAAGAAATCACAGTGTAGATAAAATCACATAGCCAAATCCTGTAGTCTTGAAGCATCTTAGAGACATGTCGTTCAGATTTTCTTTACTTTGATGTTATACATCACTGTTTGTTGTAAGTGTGTATCATTGTATAACAGGACTTCAGCATATCACTGCCTGCCCCCATCTTCACCCTCTACTGTGGCACGTCAGGAGGAGATATATATATATATAAAAAACTGTTGCACTTTTTAAAACTCTTCTTTTGAATATGTTATAGCATTTCATTATTCTGCTTTTTTTTTTTGTGTGTGTGTGTGTGTGTGTGTGTGTGTGTGTGTGTGTGTGTGTGTGAGTGTGTGTAGATGTTGAAAATGTGTCTAAGCTGAAAAATGATTCCTAAAGAGACAGTGGAGTGAATGTTGTTTTGCAGGAAGAGGGGAAACAAAGGAGAGGTATGAAGTATATTCTATGGTACAATACGCGTAATGCTAGGTAGTTATTCCCTTTAACAGATGTTATTCTTTTGCTATAATATGCATTATGACCATGTACATTCAAAAGATTTATATTTCAATAAATGAGGTTTAATTGACTCTGTAGTTGAGCATTTCTAGCTTTAAATGGTATTTTTGAGATCTTGCTCTGATTATAAATAACTGATGCAAGAGTTTCCAACCAGATTTACACAACTAGAGTATTTGATTGATTATCTCATATAAATAAAAAATCGAATATCTGGAATATTGCTATAGCACAATAAAGCCTGGCGTACATTCGGACCAAGCAATAGCCATTATTTATATATATATATATATATATATATATATATATATATATATATATATATATATATATATATACAAATAATAATACAAAGCAATAGAAATGAAATTAATAAAAAGACTATTCATTGACTATCAATAAAATAAATCTATCCTGATAAATATTCACTGGAGTAAGAAGTGTCTCCCCTACAAATTATGCGAATTCTATGTAGATTTCTACTGAAGAATGATGTTGTAGTGATGCCATATGGCCACTAGAGTGCGCAATGACATCATCTGTGAGTGTGGCGGTACTGTTTGTCTGTCCTTTGCCTATTTTTTTTTTTTTTTTTTTTTTTTTTTTTTTTTTTTTTAAATATTGTTACAGCTGGAATTCTTGTGGAACCGCCTTCGTCTTACCTCGTTAAACATCGAGTGAGTTTCTGGTTTTACAACAACAGGATATGCAAATATATGGATTAGGGAAGAGAACGAGAGAGGGTTTTTGATAAATGTGAAATGGGTGCTGTAAAACGTTGTTTATTTAAAGGCACAATGATTTCAAAGTAGTCATCCCCTATTTGGGAAAACCCCCTTTTAAAGGACATCTCTGAAGAGGCCCAGAAAATGTTGCTGTATACAACCAAGGTGCAGACGACATTAGAGAGTTTACAATGTGTTTATTATTATGTAAACATATTTTATTGCTTCATTATTTTGTGCAAGCACATTTTATTTCAAGTGTTTAGCCTGTGAGGTGAATTATGGAAGTGTTTCAAGGTCTAGTCTAGTGGAAAGTGTCCAGTGGCTGCACTCTTGTAAAGGTCATAGGGAAGGACCCTTCACAGCAAGCTCTTGCACACAATTTAGACTGGAACGCTCCATAAATGATTGCTGATGACGCTGGTTTCTGAAGGGACCCGTGTGGGTGTTCAAAAAAAACTATTTTGATTTCAGCCTTAATCACTTTTTTACATTGTGACTTGGTTTAGCACTGAAAAGTACACTGAAAGTATGATCCTAACATTTTCCTCACTTTAACTTTAGGGCTTAAATATACGGTATAGGCTATTTACTTTTAGTACTAAGGCTAGTTTAATATGTTTAGCAATTTCTACCAGTTGTTTACCAATTCCTACCAATTCTGTGGAAGATTTTAGTAGCTATATACCATGAAGTATATAGGCTATATACAAGTATAGTATATTTTATAGTATCAATTGGCTATACATACTATACCAACCAAATAACCTTACTCGCCAAATATTTTTTATGTGAACAGACATCCAGATCTCACAGAAGAGAAACAAATGCAAAAAATGCGATATACAGAATGTGAGAGACATGAAGAAGAAAAAATGCACTAAAAATCCTTTGCATGGCTCATTAATTAATTCCAATTGTTCTATTTTTTATAATTTAGCGGCATTTATTTACTTAGTTATTTAGTTAGCCTATTTATTTATTTTAAAGCACTCATATTTTAATGTTTTGAATATCAGTGCCATGTACGTTCTGAAACATCAGGAGTAGGCTACTGAAGGTTTTCTGAGGGTCAGTGCAGGACAGAGTCAAAGTCACTGAAATGGTCTTTATCTGGTGTAATATGAAAATAACATTCTGCTTCTGCCTTCCAGGGAATGGGTGGTGCTTCCAGCAAACTTGTGTGTGAGTGTGTGTGTGTGTGTGTGTGTGTGTACATATGCAAACTGCAAAGTTGCATAGTATCAGACAGTTCTATGCAAAAGAGAAGCTACGAAAGATCGTGTAAACAGAACGGCAAGAGTGTGTGAGAGGGAGAGTGCAGAAATGATTCAGAAACAGATGGAGATTTGTTTAAAAATAATAATAATAAAAAAATCATGCTTTGGTAAATCATAATAACGACAATTTGATTAGTATGATATTTTTGACAAAGTCTATAGATACTGTCTACTGTAGAGCTGATTTGAACTCTGATTTGTAGCTCTATCCAGTAGAGCTGAATGATGACACTATTGTCTTTTCAGTGATGCTATACAGCAGAATATTAATTTGTTTCATAATTGATGAAATTTGCATCATTGAACAGTATTTTCCTGTTTATCAAATCTGTATTGAATAAAGCACTATATATAAATAAAAGTGACTTCATCAACTCACACTATAAAGAGACACTTCCCCTTCACTTCCTTGTCTGGTCTCGTCCCAGCTTGATCTCACAGACTCTACCTACCTCGAAGATTCCTCACCAGAGCTTCATCTCCGATCACCTGCTTCCTGTCTTCCGTCTCCAGCCATCAGCCTGCTGTATCCACAGTCATCATCTGCTAACAAGAGATCAAGATTATTGTTCAGCTAAGTTCCTCTCATCCAGTTCAGATTCTTCAGTACATACTCAACAGTCACCTCTGCTGTTCCACTCCATGCCTCTGTTCAGTAAAACTTTGTTTTGAACTTCTTACCTCTCTGCTTCTCTCTATACCATGACAAAAGTCATAATTATAAAATAGTCAAAACTTGGACGTTAGAAACAATTGACACAAAGTCATACTTATTAGATACATTTTTTTTTGTCATATATTAATTCTTGTTTCATCGACAAGGCCTAAAGCCTAGTCCTAGACTACCATGCATGTTTGAGCTGTTTCAACTGAAAGCAACTTGCACTGACTTAAAGGGGTCATATAATGCCATTTTTGTCCAAGCTAATATGATTCTTTAGGGTCTAAATTAAAAGTCTGTTATATACTTTAAAAATTCTCAGTATTGTAAGAAAACATTAATTTTACCTGGTCAAAAACAGCTCTGTTTTCAGCACGCCATTTAAGTGCATGTGTCTTTAAATGATAATGAGCTTTGCTCACCCCGCCCCTCTGTTCTGTGCATACACCGTTTGTAACACAATTTAACACAATAACCATAACGCGTTGTTTATTATAAACATGGGATTATGAATTATACTGAGAACGTCATACATAGAAAACATGCCATAATGTACCCTGAGTGTAAAAATAGCCGCATTCATCGTGAAGCGTGCAGCAAGCGATTTGCAAAGATTAATACAAATATTAATATAAAGGTTAATAAAATGTTACACTCACTTCAGTTCTTCTGGAGGTGCAGCAGGAACACGAATAGTTGGTACCATCCTTTTTTCAGGAGCAGCTTCTTAGCAAAACCAGCTTTATAACGTTACTGACCCTCGTTTGTGCGCAAACATGAAAGCATTGACGTAGATCGTGGGGAATATTCCCTTCAAAAACAAACTCAGCCACTGCATCTTCAGCGGATTTAGGAACATCAAAATGACTGCTGTGTTCCTTATTACACCCAAGAACGGAACACCACAATCGCTTATACGCCATTCTGCTCACAGACATATCAACAATGACCGCGCCGTCCGCGTGAAGAATCAACAATCGTGGGAGGGCGTCGATTTGTAACGTCACAAAATCGAACTGCAGATTTGAGAGAGGGGAAAACATATAAGAAGATTAAAAAAAAAACACTGGATGGATTTTTATCATTTTATGATGGTTGTGTACAGGCACTGCCAACACCCATTTCAGTAGGCTACAATCAACTTGTAAAAGTGCATGTATCATTATACGACCCCTGTAAAAGATGCACACCGGTAACGTTTTTTTTTTCTAAGGCATGTTTAAAAAAGCTACTTAAATGCCCTATTTGAACTAGAGCCTAATCCTGGCTTAAATTTAGCCCTGTCTGTGAAACCTAGGCCTTTATCTCCTAACTATAATTTTACATAACATGTTTTTCCCCTCTCATAATTATGAGATTGTGGGCAATATTTTAACTATCTAAGCGCATGGTCTAAAGCGCACGGCGCAAGTTCACTTAGAGCTGTCCGAATCCACTTTTGCTAGTTTAAGGACGGGAAAAATGGTTGGCGTGGCAGGCGCATGGTCTTCTTATACTAAGTAACCTAATGGGTGTGTTTTGGGATTTACGTGCGTTAAACCAGAGTCTCATCTCCCATTCTCTTTAAATGCCAGTTGTGCTCGCGCCATTGCAGATTCGCTATTAGGCTATATGACGGAATTTGATAGTGGAAAGACTGAACGCGTCTCCAGAGCCCAAATGGATCTGCTCGTGCGCGAGGTAAAAGTGCGCAAGCAGACCATCTACGGGACAAGCCGGATTCCACCATATCTTTATGTACACAATAATAATCTTTTACATTGTAATCCTTTTATTTTAAATATTTGGCATGTTTGTGTGCTGCTGTATGTCCCTGTGTGTTTAATAAGCAGAGTGCACGCTGTGTAATGTTGCACTAACGCGCGCTCATTAAATAGCAAAAACAAATATATTGTGCCATTGACTGACTTTAGACCAGGTTTCAGCTGGTCGCAGTCTATTTCTGTTGCCTCAAAATAGCAACGGGCCAACAATGTGCCAGAACACACCTCGTTTTCAGACCAGCACGCCCATGGGCGCTCAAATGGGCGCCAAGGTTATTTTCGTAAACGAAAACTTAAACTAAGACTAAAACTATTGGTCAAAAAACATTTTCGTAAACTGAAATAAAATAGAAATTTCAACATTAATGAAAAACTAAAACTAAATGAAAGAAACTAACCACAGTTACTGAAAAACTAACTAAAACACTTTTTTTCCATTCCACTGCGCTACTTTATTTTTCAATGTATGAGTCTCGCGTCTTCTGCAGCATCACGTGCATGACGCGACGCTCTAAAAAAGCAGCACTCAAGTTAAAATAAGTTCAACTTTTAAAAGACGCGTATCGAGACTATTGGAATTATTAGAACAGAACTCCCCTCCATGGACTCAATCTACACACAGCGCTGTCAGAAAAGAGCAGAGAGAATTATCAGAGACACACTACATCCAGCTCACTCCCTGCTCACACACAAAAACTGTACATATCAGGTACAGATGAGCGGACATGCAGCATTGTCACAAATAGAACACGCTTTTATAAGAGCTTTTTCCCAGCCACAGTGAGACTCTTGGCCAAAACAAAATGAACTACTGTCTCCATGGCCTGTGCAATATAGCCTACCTGTGCATTTTATTTATTTTCTAACGCAACTTTGCACTAAAATATATCATATTATATTATGTTGTCTCTGGGGCCTGTGCAATATGCAATATACTTGTGCAATTCACAATGCAAATTTACACTTTTAACGGATTTTGTGCAATTTACAATGTATATGTTTTATAGATAGATTTATGTCTTCCTTGTGTGTCTTTTTAAACTTGACTTGACTCTCTGAGCAACAACCGCACAAGAGTTCCTTCCTATGTGTGCAAGCACAAATGGCAAATAAAGTTCTTGAATCTTGAGACCTTGCGCTTTTCCCCCACTGTGCCCGCGTCTTTTTTCCGTTTTTCAAAGCAAACCCGCTTGTGAACCAGTCCTAAGAAGCAGAAAGGCCCAAAATAAGTAGGCTATTTCCACCTCATGCAAATACAGCTGTATACTTACTCCAGGGAAGATAACCATCTCATGTGAAACTAGCCTAAACAAGCCTATACCACACATATTAGACAAGATACCACACTGAGCAGAAAACGGAAAAAACAAATAGCATGTCTATAGCCCAGAAATAGACGTATATTGTCAGAGTAGAAGTATACTAAATGTCTGATCTGAAGAGAACATTTGAATATGTGTATAACTATGAGTATATGATTTTAAACAAAAAGCATAAATGGATCAATACAAGAATAATGTTTGAAAGGATTAATCATAGAAATAAACTTAAAGAATAATCATAATAATCATACGCATATCTTTTTCTTTTTCTTATACACCACGTTTAACAAGATTTTATTTTATTTTTATTATTAAGAGGTTTGCACAAGAGTTAAATGTAAACTGCAAACATTAAACTTTGCTGAAATTAAATGTCTTTAACTGGAAGTGTTCTGTTAACTCTGCTAAACTATAATTACTAAAACTAAAACTGAAACTATAAAAACTAAATAGAAATGTGTTCACAAAATAAAAACTAAACTAAAACTAACAAAACCATTAATAAAACTAACTAAAACTAAACTGGAATTTATAGGAAATTTGAAAATGATATTAAAATAAAAACTAATTTAAAAATGCAAACCTATAATAACCTTGATGGGCGCAAATGCATTTGCTATTTAAACAATGAGGCGCAGGACATGAAAATGATAACTGCGTCGGACTGAAACTATAAAAAACACTTGCGTAGTGCTTGGCGCTGCATTGCGCCGAGTGTAAGATAGGGCCCTTATGTTATAATTACGATTCACCAAAGCAGTCAAATTGCTTTTAAATATATCTTGTTTTCTTGTTCCAAATGTGATTAGATGGAGGAATCAAACTTCCCTCAAATACATCAACAAATAGTAGCCTATAACAGCTGTACTCAAAAAGAGTCATATTTGCCCCACCTAGGTCTATGCATCTCTCATTAATGTGGGGAGAAAAATGATAGATGTGTGTGTATAATCTTACTGTTTTCTCACAATATGATGACAGATAGAGAAATACTCCTACCTAATTACTCCATCGTTCAACAATCATCCTGTCTTCCCGGCCCAGACCTGCCTTAGAATGACATCATCACTGAAAATTAAGCACGGGTTGTGCTAAGTTCAAAAAGTTTGCATGAATGGGTGAACAAGTGAGTTCAGCAGGTCTTAACTTCACGTTTGACCTGCCATAGGTAGGCTGCTTTTGGTCACTAAGCTGACCTGTCATTTATACATGAGACATTTGCCAGTTCTGTCATGTAAATATTAAAAACTACAAAAGCAAACAATCTCAGCTGGAACATTTTGGACCTATTGATTCAAATAGAAGAAGGCCTGCAAGCGTAAGGCATATCAAAGAGCATGCGATTTAACTCAATCCGTGGAGAGCAATGAAGTGAAATGAGATATTGGTTTGTTGTTGTACTTTATGCGAACGCAGCGGGGTAGAATTGGATTTATGATGTATTTGGCTGCAGATGCATGTGAAGGATAATCACATTAGTAATCTCTCAGTCTTTCAGGTGTAACTGAATCTCTGCTTTAATAGCGCTGCTCTCTCATCACCTCTCATCGCTTGGCTCGGTCGAGAGAATATCGCTCAGAGAGAGTTTGGACGGGCTTTTGTGCTGTGTCGTCTTTGGACCCCGCAACCTCCCCGGAGCCCGTCTCTCATTACCAGCCCGTCTCCATGGCCCGGTGCTCAGACCGCTCTTGTTGTTTGAACAGGGTATCGCATCTAGATTAAAACGCCATTTCTGTAAGTGATACCTTGATTGATTTATCACTCAGACAATAACAGCCACAACAAAATACAAATTGAAAACTGACCAAAGCTGCGCGGGAAAAACAGCCCTTCCCTTTATACGCTGTCTTATCTGTGTGCATATGCTTAAGTATTTAGGCTTAAGAATTTAAGTTGTAGGCCTAACTGTACTACCACAATTCCCTCAGGAAAAAAGTACTGTAGGCCTATAAGATGACAAAATGGTTGAATGAATACTATATTCAGTCTATTTGAGTATTTAAATGTTTCTCCAAGATATAGCCTACTTTAAAAATGTTGTTGTTGTTGTTGTTTTACCAGTTTTTTACCATAGAACATGTCCTAAAAAGATAGTAGCTATTACCATGACACCATGTCCCATGAGATATTTTGTTACTTTTTTCTTAATGTTGCAGATTATGCTAACAGATAAGAACACATTACCAGTAACTGTATAGCCTAAAATAACTGGCCTAACTGGTATTTGTACATTTGCACTCACATACATTTAATAATGTCATTATCGTTCACATATATTTTATTATATTTTCCAGTAGGCATATATACTTTTTATTCATACATCATTATTGGAGGTATTTGCCAGTAAATGACGAGCCATTATGTGTCAGACTTGTTGCTTGATACTATTAATCCATAATTGCTCAGTAAACATTATTAAACTTTTTTTCCACATTAATCCAGCCACAATACGATGTGTTGACAGGTAAGGAATGTTTGTCCAGTTTTCAGCAGGTTGTCATCTGGTCTTTAGACATCCTGGTTGAACAAATCAACTGCCTTAAGTACAAGTAAAACAACTTGGAGGCTGGCATTATGTACACATGCAATGAGTACAAAACACATGCACACAAATACCCTAGTGTTTTCTCTTTTTTTGTGCTGTAATTTAGCAAAAAAGTAGGTAGACTGACTAATAAATGGACTATTGGGTCTTATGATCTAAGATCAAGCTTTTCTCTATCATGTGAATGTGCTACAGGCAAAGTTTAAGCTGAGAAACAAACATCCTTTCTCTTTCTCACACATACAGGGAGACAGTAAAATAATTCACTTTTGAATCTCACAAATTTTGCAAAGGTTTTTTTTATTTTTTTTTATTCAAATGTATTGATATAGATACATTGACAGACAAAAAATGTCAACATTTGGCCACTGTGACAACTTGACAACACAGTAAACAACAGTCAAATTCACTCAGGTTAATCATTCCTTTGGTTTTGTTTAATATAGAATGAAGATTGGGGATCCCCCCCAATAAAGTAAGAATCATTTAATGATCATATAATAATTTAAATAAATGATCTTAATCAAAAAAATCAAAATCATGATTTCAACATGTTACCCACTTCATGTAAATAAAACAGCTTTTACTACTGATATGACAGGTGTCTTTATGTGAGTGTAATTGATTTAAATATATTTTTCAAAGTATATTTGAATTATTTAGGCTAGGTTTTTTTTTTTTTTTTTTTTTTCAGGAAATCTAATAAAAATTACTTTTAAAATACAATATTTCCAAAAGTGCATAATGGCAATGCATCAAACCAGCCAATTATATTGAGCAAGAAGTGATCTTAACCTTTCCCAAAGTGTCCTCACAAGAACACTTTCCACACTAGAAAAACGAATAGACCTCCACCCTGGGACAGCTATGAAGGTCAATGTATATTATCCTACAAATATTTAATGTCAAGGGGTCAATTGTCTACAACTAGCTGACCGCATTCGATGAGGTCAACATCTGTTCAACAGTGACATCATGAAGAACAAATTCCTCATGCAAAAGTCAAATTAGAGTTTTGTTCCTAGAAAATAAAATACAATCTTCTCATGTTTCCTCATTTCTTTCTTTTTATTTATGTTCTTTTTATTTTACTAAAACTCACATATTGTCCTCATAACCTCGTCTCTTCTTTAAGCCAACACCCACTAAAACCCGTGAAAAAGCTCCATGAGACTTTTTTTTCTTTCAAACCAGCATTATTCTCATTGTTTTAATGCTGACAATGAAATGAGGGGGGTTGTTACTCTCAGCATTTGTTTTGTAGATGCCTTCATACAATTATAGAAAATGCTAATCAGTTATATGCAATTTAAATATCTTGGAAAGGACTAATCAGCACTTCCCTGCTTTTGTTTCTATCTCCTTCCCATCCCTTTTTCTGTGCTGTACATACTGTATGAGGTCAAGGACAACCAGATGTTAACAGATGGTCGGTCAGCTTCTTTTACTGATATACACTATGCAATAGTGAATGGCAAATTAATAAAAAGTTACAGTACAGACATTTACAATAGGCTATTTCTATTTTAAAGAAATGCTGTTATTTTAAACTTCATATTAACAAATTAGAATGATTTCTGAAGGATCATGTGACACTGAAGACTGGAGTAATGGCAACTTCAAATTCAGCTCATGCCTTCTCAAGAATAAATTAGAAAACAGTTATATTAAGCTGTAATAATTTTTCACACTTTTACCATCAAACACCTGTCTTTTCCATCAGATAAATGCAGCAATGGTGAGCAGAATAGACTTTTGAAATTTTGAACGGTATTATACACATACCTAAATATGTGCTTATGCGAACCCTCATGTTCTAATGCGATTAACGTTATTATGTTTTGGGGTCCTAGAGACCCCACTGATATGGATAACAAAGTCCAACAAGTTATGCATTAGCATTCTTCAATAATTATTGCATTCATTATCATGAACTAACAACTGACAATTTTCTTAGGGCATTTATTAATTAAGGTTAATTTAGAAATATACGATTGTTCATTGATAATTTATGTTGCATATATGCTATCTATATTTTGGAATTGACCTTAAATAAGATTAATAAATGCTATTAATTATTTTTTTTTTATTTCATAGCTTTTGCATTTAAAAGAAATACAGTAATCATAGAAAACAACAACAAATAATCCTTTCACATCCATCTTGCATCTGTGTGGTTTCAGGGAAAGGAGAAAGCCTTTAAATTTAGAGAGCTTGTATTCGCAGTACTACATAGAAGACAGGCTTTTTGCTTCGCAAGCCCTGCCGTGCAATAGCTGGAGTCTAGGTTTGCACTGCTCAAAGATTGCTGTTTATTGTTTCATACTAGGATGTTGACCTGAGCCCCCCCCCCCCCCCAATTCTGTATAGTTTATCTGTGTGTGTGTGTGTGTGTGTGTGTGTGTGTGTGTGTGTGTGTGTGTGTGTGTGTGTGTGTGTGTGTGTGTGTTATCATGTGAGTTCTCACAGATTGAAGCTGAAGGCAGAGGATGCCAGCCCTGGAGTCTTAGTGGAGGACTACAGTATACTGTAGAACTGTTTGTCTGTGTGCGTGTGTGTGTGTGTGTGTGTGTGTGTGTGTCTTTTGTGGTCTGCATTTTGTAGCCTATGTTAACAATTTTACTTGAGACAGTGACTCTTCAGTTCTGTTTGAGCTAGTGAATCATGTGGCATGGAAGCGGTAAGGGTGGCCCGAGTCATGTCTGGTTATGATGTTAATGTTTATAATATCTTAAAATATTCAAAACTTTATAGTCCCATATAGCAGATTAGAGCTGTGGAATAATATATACTTTATCAGGTACACCTGTTTAACTGCTCATTAACGCAAATATCTAATCAGCCGATCACATGACAGCAACTCAATGCATTTAGGCGTTAGACAATTTGCTTAAGTTCAAACTGCATCAGAATGAGGAAGAAAGGTGATTTAAGAGACTTTGAACTTGGCATGGTTGTTGGTGCCAGACGGCTGGATCTGAGTATTTCAGAAACTGCTGATCTACTGGGATTGTCACGCACAACCATCTCTAGGGTTTACAAAGAATGGACCAAAAAAGAGAAAATATCCAGTGAGCGCCAGTTCTGTGGGCAAAAATGCCTTGTTGATGCCAGAGGTTAAAGGAGAATGGCCAGACTGGTTCAAGCTGAAAAGCTAATAGTAACTCAAATAACCACTCGTTACAACCGAGGTCTGCAGAAGAGAATCTCTGAACACACAACATGTCGAACCTTAAAGCAATAGAAACAATAGAAGATTGGAAAAAACGTTGTCTGATCTGATGAGTCTCGATTTCCGCTGCGACATTCAGATAGGGCCAGAATTTGGCGAGATGAAAGCATGCTGCCTTGTATCAATGCTTCAGGCACAATGCATATTTTCTTGGCACACTTTGGGCCCCTTAGTAGACTACCAATTGAGCATTGTTTAAACGCCACAGCCTACCTGAGTTTTGTTGCTGACCATGTCCATCCCTTTATAACCATAGTGTGCCCATCCTCTGATGGCTACTTCCAGCAGGATAACGCACCATGTCACAAAGCTCAAATCATCTCAAACTGGTTTCTTGAACATGACAATTAGTTCACTAAACTCAAATGGCCTCCACAGTCACCAGATCTCAGTCCAATAAAGCACCTTCACATATAAAGAACGGGAAATTCACATTATGAATGTGCAGCTGACAAATCTGCAGTGAGGCGATCATGTCCATATGGACCAAAATCTCTGAAGAATGTTTCCACCATCTTGTTGAATATATACCATGAAAAATAAAGGCAGTACTAATCCAGTACTAGAAGGGTATTTATCAGTAGTATTTATATGCTTTAGTGGACTGTATGTATGTGGATAAAGTTGGATATACATATATCCAACTTTATATATTGCTGTGTGTTAATATAGTTTACATTTTGCAACATCATGCAGTTGAGATTTGCTTTATTTTTTCTAGTGTTCAATTCCTAGCTCCTTCAAACACTATCCTATCCCAATATAGGCAAAAATGCACCTAAAAATGTCTAAATATGTTGAAAATGTATACATATTCTTTTCTATCTTTCACCTCGCTGTCTAAGCAATATTTGCTCTGTATAAAAGACTGATGTTACCCTAATTAATCTACACATTTGATGCACAATCCCCAACATCATTTTTTCTTTTTTCATTTTTCACTTTTCTGGTAAATGTTACAGCTAGAAACAAATGATTTTGCACACTATATGGTTGCAGCTGTTTAAACCGTTTAGCATTAGACTGGCAAAATGGCATCTATAGCTTAGAGATTCAGTAGTTTCTATGCTCAAAGCCAAGCAATAATGCTGCTGCAGCAATGCTGGTGCTTTAGAATCTGCCTGTGCTGAGATGAGCTTGCAGTTTTGCTCTATCCTTCGCATCCTCTTTTCTTTCATATATCTCAGACAACAAACCTTCAGTCTTCGGTCACTTTTCAAACTGTTGACCTCTGTTTCCCCTTTTTGGCCTTTTACTTCTTTGCAAAATATTTTGAGGCGTTTGAACATTTTTGAGATTTTTTTTTCTCTTAGCTTTTCTTTAAACTGCTTCTCTACATATTCCAGTTTCAAAACTTTTAGTCTAGCTTTAACAAATCAGTTCTGCTTATCTGAAACTGCCTCACTAGCCAGATATGCTCAATATTTCTTAGTTACGGAATGAATCTCCACCCTGCAAAGCAATTTCAGATGTGTTATGAAGGAAAGTGCTTTTTATATTCTTTTCATATCCTTATTTAAATAAGGAGAAAATCTGATTTGCTAATTCATTTTAGGTTTGGCCAATTTAATGTCAAAACATTTAGCGTAGTCATATTATTTTGAGGAATGCGTGTCAGATTTACACATCTTGAGCATATGTAGCTTGTAGACATGTTTTGAAATGACATCCCTGTCTGACTGAAGCCAGATAAAGAAACTCAGCATGGTGTTGAGAGAATGCCATTTCTCATAAAGATCACCATGACAGTTTTACAACAGAGAAATTGTTTTCTGCGCCCCCATGTATGGGAACTGACAGGAATGGCAATTGTGAAAATAGGAGAGTTTGGTCACATTGGAAAGGAAACACAATCAAAGGAAGCAAGGATTGCGCTATCACACAGCTCTATGTTTAAATCTGTGCTTGTAGCTAGTTTTGCTAAATGCATGAATAACTGAGGGTGTTGAAAATGATCGGGCTCATCAGTCATTATGTGTGAAGATTTTCGTAGGCTGATTTGCCTGAAAATAGTTACACTGTGGCTCTGAGGCTCTTTCAGCACATTATTCTGTTAGTTCAAGCATCCCAACCAGACGGACACAGCACCATTAGCTCAACCAATGGCGTGAGTTTGGGGTGGGACTATCCTTGCATGTTTAGTGTGTGAAATATAGTATGGAAAATGAGTAGTATGTCTAAATACACAGTATTCCTAAACCAGAAGGCAAAGTTTTTTGGCAAAGCGAAAAAATCATTTGGGACACAGCTTATCTGTTTTTTGACTAATGGCAGATGGGTTAGAGTTGTAAACCTGTTTGAAACAATATTTGATGTGGCCTTGAGTATAGGGTTTGAGTAAATGATTAATTCCAATAAAGTGGGATGGTACCTGTCATTCTTCTTGTGTCTTTAAAACAAAGCTCTTTTGACATTTCTTTGGTGACTGAAAAACACAAAGCCTATGAGGTGATTTGAAGATCCAGTTCTCGCTGTTCTGTCATCATGATATGATGCACGAGCAATCATGAAAGACTGTCATGAACACCCCTGCTGATGTTCATTTAAATACAACTGTGAGTGAGGATGGAAAATCGATGCACTGATGAGCTGGAAGCTCTTAACCGATCGACCCCCAGCAGCTCTTTTCACATTTAGCCTCCCTTATTGTTTGGGACAACGTAATGGCATCATTCATCAAAGTTGGGCTTGTGATAAAACTACCACACCACCGCAGCCAATTCAGAGCTGGTTGTTAATGCAGCCCTCAAAATTGTCTAGAGGTTAGATTTGTTTTACTGCAGACTAGAGAAATAGGAAATTCATATTTTAGGATATTACAGTAAGTGTTGCATTGAGACAAGACTAACTTACTAAATACTCCTCAGTAACACTTTACAATGAGGTTCAGCTCGTTAACATTGATTAGTTAATGCATTAGATATCATGAACTAACAGTAAATGAATGAATGAATGAATGTAAAGTGTTACAACTTTTTTTTAATCATTTATATGGATTATAAAAGCTGTTCGCACCTATTTGACTTCCATAAGTTTGCTTTGAATACATCAGCCAAATGTCAAAATGCACCATAAGTGAGGTCTGTGAATAGGTTTCAGAATAAGAAGACCAAAGAAAAGCACTGAAAATATTTTATTTAATGGTGGGTTCCTTATCAAACACTATATTCATGAAGAATGTTAAACATGTACCTAATACTTTGTTTTTTGGCAACAGGTTGTCACACCTCTGGAAAAGAAAATAATAGCTTAGAGCGCTTCCTCGGTCAGACTTCTTGTTCTTTAGTGATATTTCATATGCCAAACAGCCGTCTTTGTTCACAATCGAAGGTTGTGAAGTTTGACCCCAACACAAGTGACCTAATTATGGAACTATATTGAATGCTATTGACACCTCTTCCAAATACAGATGTACTGTAAGAGCATGTGAAACTAAACTTCCTCTCTCTCACAGCTGGCCTGACATGTTAACTGCCCTCATCAGGAACATGGTGACAACTTTATAACTACCAAAATAAACACAGAACTGTATCACAAGCTAGCAATAGATATAAAATTGGAGGAAGTGCTAAAAAAAATTGCATGACCAATGGTTAAAATGAGAAATCATATTATGTTGAGTATCTAACATAAACATTTGAAATCTACCCAGCGTACAGGTACTGTATAATATTCTTACTGTAAACAATTGTCAATTCCTGATTAGATTAGTCATAAAAAACAGGGACTGGAAACTCTGTAAAGTGTTTTAGCTTAAAACAGGAAAAATCTGCAAATGGTGTAAGAAAAATAAACTGAATTCAAAGGAAATAAGTTATTTTTCCTGCTTCTCAAGTGAATATTTCTTGAAGAAGAATGTTTTGATGGAATACATAGATGTACTGCAAAACGAGACTCAAATACTGAAAATTAACAGTTAAATGGGTTGTCATGTGCCAAATTATACAGTGTAAGTGTGTAATAATAATAATAATACATTTTATTTATAATGCGCTTTTCTAAAACCCAAAGCGCTACAGACAGTAAAAGCAAATAAAATACAGAAGTACAAGAGTAATACAAAAATAATCATTACAGTACTACACAGTAAAATACTAATCATGACTATATAAGCAATTTTAAAAAGATGAGTTTTTATCAACTTCTTGAAACTGGCTAATGTGGGAGCATCTCTTACAATAAGAGAAGTGGATTCTATAACCTGGGTGCAGCAACAGAGAAAGCTCTCACCCCCATAGATTGTAATCTACAGGGAGGCTGCTGAAGAGTAAGTGAATCAGTAGACCGAAGGGAACGGGAAGGCGCGTACAGGCTGATTAAGTCACAGATGTAAGAAGGGACTATTTTCTGCATAGCTTTGTACAGTATGTTAGTGTGAGAGTTTTAAAAGCATTACGCGACTGAACAGGAATCCAACACAAGCTATAAAGCACACATACTGCTGAATTCTGGATGTACTGCAACCGTTTTATAGATTTAGCAGGTAAACCAACAAATAGTGCATTACAATAATCAATCCTGGAAGTAACAAATGCATGAATAAACCTTTCAGGTAGATTAAGATAGGGCCTAATTCTTGCAATGTTTCTGAGATGATGGAATACAGATTTTGTAATATTCTTAATATGTGAGTCTAGTGTTAGGTGAGCGTCAAAGATCACACCAAGGTTACAAGCATAAGAAGTTGGAAATAAAACACTATCATCCATAATCTAATTAAAATTTCTCTCTCTGTGAGTAGCCGCAGGTGTGCCAGTGAGTAGAATCTCTGTCTTGGAAGAATTCAATTTTAAAAAATTATGGTGCATCCACGTTTTTATTTCCTGCACACACTCCGAGAGAATTTTAGAGGTGACAGTAGGATCATATTTGGAGCTGATGTAAAGTTGAGTATCATCAGCATAAAAGTGATACCCCAAACCATTATTTCCTAATTATTTGCCCCAAAGGAAGCAAATAAACATTAAACAATATGGGACCCAGGACAGATCCCTGATGAACACCATGGCGGACTTGTCCAATTTCAGATTTGTTGTTTCTGTTTCAGATTGGCTGTCTCTGTACTGTGTCCCTTTCTTAACCCAGACTGAAAAGGTTCGAAAAGCTTGTTGGATGACAAGTGTGAGTGGAGTTGTGCCACAACAACACGTTCCAAAACCTTAGCAAGAAAGGGCAGATTTGAGATAGGCCTATAATTTGGCCTAAATCTTTTAAAATAGGCAGATATAAATACATGACATTGATGCACTTTTACAGAAAGAGAAGGATACCATTGCAAAGTGTGTTTGGCTTATTTTATATTGCTAGGATAATTAACCAGGCTAATCCTAAATGTCCTAAAAAAAGTGTATATAGACTCATGGGTATTCACAATGTTTTGCTGATTATAATACTGTGGTTAAAATCTTGTTATTAAGAGTGTAGTCTGCTAAATCTTATACGCTTGTTTAAAAGTTGACACACAGAGAGAGGGGAGCACAAATATCTTGACCCCAATTTGGACAGAGGGTGTAAACAAAGAGGAGTCTTCATGCCATCTGCCTCGTGGACAGAAGCAGGCAGGAGGCTTGCCCAAAGGAAAATCTTCACTGTATCACATGTGCTGGGCTAAAAGAGAAGCCCTAACCCAACAGGCCAAACCCTAACAAGCTCTGGAAGTCTGGTCTTCCATTTTAGACAGCTAGTGATAACACTGAAAAAATTGGTGCTTATATGCTATACCGGTAAAAAGTTTGCAATAATTCTAATGTTTTAATATTTTTGAAAAAAAGTTTCTTATGCTTACCAAGTCTGTATTTGTTTGATCAAAATACAGTATAAAGCAACATTGTCAAATATAAAATAACTTTTTTTATATTAAAGTAACTAAGCGGAATTTTCAGCATCATTACTCCAGTCTTCAGTGTCACACGATCCTTCAGAAATCATTTTAATATGCTGATTTGCTGATCAAGAAACATTTCTGATTATTATCAATGTTGAAAACAGTTGTGCTGCTTAATATTTTTGTGGAAACTGATACACTACCATTCAAATGTTTGGCCTAATTAAATAATTGATAACTGCAGCAAAATCAGCATAGAATGATTTATAAAGGATCATGTGACACTGAAGACTGGAGTAATGATGCTGAAAATTACACAGGAATAAATTACATTTTAAAATATATTCAAATAGAAAACAGTTATTTTAATTGTAATAATATTTCACAACATTTAATTTTTTTACTGTATTTTTGGTCAAATATATGCTGCAGCCTTGGTGAGCATAAAAGACTTCTTTCAAAAACGTATTCCAAAATGTTGACCGGAAGTGTGTAGGGCTGTCATGCTCATGAAGATCTGGGTTTAAATCCTGGATCATTTCCCAATCCCATTGTCGCTTTTTCTCCTCCCAATTTCCTTTAAGTTCTTTACTGTCCTTTAATAATCATAATAAATAAAACGTTGTCGAAGTAGTCAATGTGTGTGTTATGGAATGTATTTATATACAGTATGAGGGATAAATGAGTGTGATTATGATCTAGATAGCACAAAGAGGCAACACACACTCTTATGTGAGTTCACACACACATCTGTTTCATAGTCATGTGTCATTGGATAGAGAGTTATTAGCCGACATAAAAATAGTTTTTCTTTCTGTGCATGGCCCTCGGACACGCATGGTGTGGGGTGGCTCCGTAAGCACATACAGAGGGGCCTCTGTCCGAGACTGGAGGGGTGTGTGAATGTATGAGGCGGAAAGACATGGGGGATTATTGCTTGCATTCAGGGAACTCAACAACCACTTTTTTTAAATTTGGTCACATCGCACAAGGAAGCTGTCTATTCAGTTTTTTATTGCACTCTCTTGTGATGCCACTTAAATGTTGTCTTAAATGGATCATAAAGTATGGCGCCTTTTATCATGAAACATTATCTGCAAAGTATGCAAGTGGCCTGAAGATCAGTATTACCTAAACAGAAGAAACACCTCCCCTGGGTTGTGAAATGTTGTACTTTGAATGTCCGAGAGTTTGGGTGGTGGATCAATAAGTGGTGTTATGAGTGAATATTTATGGGACTTTCTGAGGAGGTTAATAGTTTGAAGTGATCTGATTTAAATTAGATGGATATCAAGTTCCACTTGAGGCTAACCGCCTGACCACATTTATTGGCTATGCGTGAGAGAGAGACCAGGGCTTCTAGAACTATGTGATAAGAGGTAGATGGTTATTATTTAATAAAATATGGTTAATATTATACATACAGCTGGAATTAATATTATAAAAACAAATAATTGTTTGGCACGCTCTACCTTTATACTTTATTGAGAATGTAGGATGTCATCCATTTGTATGTTAATACAGTAATAAGCCATGAGAGTTAGTGTGTTGCAGCGATTACAAGAAAAGGATAAAATCACATAATGCATATAGACTTGAGTAAATTCTTTTAAAAAATGGTGGGAACTAGTGTTGGGTCTGAGTCCAACTGGCTGAGTCCCAGTCGAGTCCCAGTCCTTGAACAACTGAGTTTGAGTGTGAGACGTTTATTAATGTCTTGTCATCTTAATTTTATGTCGTTATATATCGTCAGAGTCCACTCGAGTGTGTCCGAGTTCATTCTTAATTGCAGTTCGAGTCCAAGAAGGCCACCACAACTCTACTGGGAACAATATTATTATTATTAAATGCACCAATGTTCAAATGACTATGTTGAATTATGAATATATATAGGCTATAAATATATCATTTATAATTCTTAATATAGATTCTTTTTTGTAGTTGACAAGCAATGTAGCGAGTAGCAGTTAAAAATGCATTAAAGGGTTAGTTCACCCCAAAATGTAAAAAAAATACACCGATTACTCACCCTCATATCGTCCCAGAAAAAATGAGAATGAACCTCATCGGTTCTTGCGGAAGCCCAAACGTGCTGCGTGACACGAGAATGAACCTCATTGCTTCTTGCACGTCAAGCGAACATACTGTGTGAGATGTGTGAGTTGATGAATGGTTGTAAATAAAAGCCTAAATTAAATCTGTTCATCAAAAAGCAATCGTGTCTCTTCAGGAAATTCGGACTAAACCGCTTTTTTACGATCCGAGTTTTACGATCTCTTTATGAGTGGTAGTTGGTAGTTGCGTGGACTGTCATTGGAAGAACAGAAATATCTAACTAATATTGTTGATAATCAAAAAAACCTTGAAATAGCTGAGAGAGATGGAGAGGAAGATAAATCTGTATGCACTTTTTAACTGCACCTCTTCGCCGACTTCTCACATTTCTTGCAGGTCAAAAAAATTGTGTTTGCAACAAATACAGAGACTCATCTGACTTTTGAAACAGGTGCTCTTTAACCTTGCTGTAGGCTATGTTAGTTTCTTTCTTTCAAACTGATGTGTGCTCTTGAACAACATTTTAAGATAGATAACCTGAGAGTAAACCTAAAGCTGCAGAGAGAGTTTTTTTTTTCTTTTTTTCTCAGTAAAATGAGACATTTATAGTATTATGTGCAACCTGCTCTTTTCCATACAGTGAAAGTGAATGGTGACCACGGCTGTCAATTTTGAGTTATTAATGACTGAACTTTTGGTTTGGTTTCAGACCACTTCTTACATTTTTATGATGCTTTTTTGTATCGCGGTTAAATGGAAAAAAGAGCAGCTTGGACATTTTAATATCTCCTTTTGTGTTCCTTAAAGCTAGCAGACATCACTTCAGATGCAAAGCATTTCACAATAAATGATAACATTCTATGGGAAAATATAACTACAGGCAAATCCATACTCCTATCACATGTTTACCTTAACTACCCTTCAACCCCCAGACTAGTTTTTCTGTCAGGCTTTGTCTTACAGTTCAACACGGTAGTCATAAGCAAATACAGCCGTTGTGTTCATGGGAATTAGATGAATCAGGGAGCCCAGGAGCTTGAAATCATCTCATGAGGTTTGACAAGCATGACCAGGCACAAGCCATAGGCCCCTTGGACACCAGCAGATCCTGAAAGATATGTTGTATTAATAAAGCCTGCTGCATCTAACCCACTTTTTTTATGGTGTGGTTTTAGTTTAGATACCATTCAGTTAAACCTTTAAAACAAGTAACAGCATGCCCATGTGAATTCTCCAAAATGACTGCTTTGCTTATGTTTGCTTCGTTTGACACAGCAGTACACCTTAATTGGAATATTATCTGATTTTTCTGAAAACTTAGGTGGAGCAAAATGAAATGATTGCATGTGAAGCATAAAGGATGCACATGAAGAAATTGCAGAGAGATATTTGTGGGCTCATTTTGCAGTCCTGGGGCCCATCCGGTGCAACGCAGCGCAAAACGCAACGCGAGTGTTTTTTGCAAGATTCAGCCCGACGCAGTCATTTTCATGTCAAAAACCTAAAACCATGCCAGTGGGCATTAGATTATTTCTCAATACCTGCTCTCTCCTCATCTCCATCTTTCTTTTTCTCTCAGTCTCCTTATCCTGCGCGATTTCTTCTCCTCCTAAAGCTGAACTTTGACTGATATGATACTGTCTGTGTCAGTGAAGAAAGGAAACATAGGCTAAACTGATATTTATATGTTTTATGAATCATTTTAAGTTAATTTACTCAAGGCTACCAGGAAAGCTGAATCAGTAGGAACCTTCTACAAGCTTTGGAATTTGAAGACGTCTGTTTTTAAATGTTAAAAGTCATTTTAAATAATGCAAAATATAGGCTACGTTTACTGTAGTTGGTCAAAGGCTGACGAGGTCAAATTTCAGCCGATTGTGCAGAACACTGAGAAAACTTAGTCGGCCGATGCACAAAAACTGCCCGACGACCGACCGTCGGCTTGGTGTGTTCCAGGCGCTGTGGAAACGCGTCGAAGCATTCTCAGGTATAAATATGCAGAATTAACGCACGTAGGTTATTTTGAATGAATATTTCGTGTCCATTTACAATGGTTAGCCTACATAGTGTTAAAACGAATCCTGCTATTGATATCTTAAGACTGCCGACCCTGTAGAACAGTGGAAAGGGAAAACAAATGTCCGACGAATATTGAACCCAAAACTAATTTTACCGCGCTCAACCACCGTGAGTCCGTTTCACGCATTTGTAATCGCTGGCGTTCAGCGGGGAGGGGAGGAAGGACTTTGTCTGCATAGGCTACTTGAATCTAGATGCACTCAAATCAAGTCAAGTCAAGTCAGGTCATCTTCATTTATATAGCGCTTTTAACAATGTAGATTGTTTCAAAGCAGCTTTACAGAGATAAACGTATATTTATGGTATTGTTTTGGCTATAGCGGTTCTTTAATAAAGTTATTTTCCAGCTAAAGTTAGTTTGATTCGCTTCCGTCGCAACAATCATTTGTTATTAAATTAGGGGTCGCTAAGACTACACAATTCTCTCTACATAGACTTTAAACGCGAACCTATGAGAAACGCTGATGGCGTTCACAGGCGCATTAAGAATTGGTTCTATAGTTATGTGAGTTTGAATATATGTACGCAGGTTTGTAATTCCCTACAAACCAAGCCTAAACAAAGTACTGGTGTTTCCTTATAATTTTTGATACAGAATTTTATTTTATTTTATCAATTCGGGGTAGATACGCGAATTGAGTTTCCCGACAACGCTTTATCTGTAGAGTGGTAAAGGGATCCTCCATAGGGAGAGACTAGTTGGCACTTCAGCACTGCGTTGTCATCGGGTCCAGGCGAAGGTCCTTCATCAGATCTGGATACGGCCTGGATCCGGCTGGCTGCGGGAAAACCTCGGGATAAACAAAGACACTAAAATTAGTAGCCTGCCATTCTTCTTATGATGTAACGAGTACATCAGGATTTATGGGAAGTGTTCCCGGTTCCAGCTGACAGGATAAATCAGACAGGATAACCGTGACTGAGAACATAACGTCGGGAATCGTGTTTGTGAAATTACGTTTTGATTTGATGCGGAAGGTCTCCTCCAGAAGGAGGACCAGGCTGGCTGCAATTTGACGGTGCACGCGACATTTTTTTAACAATAGCCTACCATCGCGCTATCATTGATATTTATTTAATAATTTATCTGGTGCCGGAACGCAGTTTGGACCGTTCCGCCCACTGTAACCCCTGGTTACGCCCAAAACACGCCCATTAGCCTACTCATTTATAGAATAGGGACAACTCTTTTAGACCATGAGCTGGACGCGCCGACCATTTTTCCTGTTGTTAAACTAATAAAAGTGGATTCGGACACGCCC